>NW_027496699.1:0-181377 GCF_021521415.1 Bidens hawaiensis
GAGGTAATGTTTCTTGGTTCGCGATTACAATTGTTTAGGGGAAAGCAATTACAAACATCAAATCAGAGATGGATGTTAGCTGTAACATCAATTTATTTGTTAGCATGTATGTTACGACTTTTAACCCAATTGGAGAATTAAATTTGACAATACAGGTTTGAATATTATTTTATATCTAAAGAAACCTGTATATGTGGTTATCAAAATTTAGTGGAGAATGGATAAATCCTTATTGATCGGTGTATATCTATTTGATTATGGATTCAATATGTATATATCTTATCTTCTTAATATTACACTGATGCGATATCCTTCTTGTGGATAATCGGTTATTCACTGAGCAAGAGTTAAGAGCACTTCACATTTTGATTGTTTTTACATGTGATCATTGTTTGAAATTATGTACTAATTGAGCTTTGTTGATTAAAATGATTGATTGTTTTGTAAGAAACAAAGCTACTTGTAGATTTTGTTGATTAAAATGATTGATTGTTGTTCTAGTTGTTTTGCTTTATGAAGAAACACTAAGTGACCCGGTACAGATTATAGATAATCTGGGGGTTAAGTAATGTTTCCCACGGGTGAGGTCTAGCTGAGAAGGCTGTTCTTCAGGAGACCTGCAAAACAAACACCGTAAGCTCGTCACTTAGAAGGGGGGGGTTCCTCCTTGTGACCACCCTCCGGCGTGAGAATCAGACTAGGTTGCTCTGAATATAAGTGTATATTAAGAGATTGCTAGATAACTGGATAGCAGATGATCTTACCATTCCAAGATATTGGAGTATTTATAGCCGAAGGTAGGTTTCCAAGAAGGTACAGCCGGCTGAATAGTATTCCTGTTCAACCAACAGTGGACTATGCACAGGCCATACTGGTTGGTGGGTAGGTTACGGCCAACAGTGACAAAGTCGGCTGCACTATTCCACCAACTGTAGATTGTGCACGTCCCACCTACTGTGGATTGTACGCAGGCCATGCTGGTTGGTGAAAAGGTTACGGCCAATAGTAACACTATTCCACCAACTGTAGGCTGCGCATGTCCCACAGTAAGGGTTGGTGAGTAGGCAGCGGCTAATAGTGACAAACAGTACTAGAGGGTGCTCCTCCTCGCACTGTTGTCGGTGAGCTGTCACCCTGTGATTGGCTCATGGGTTGTTCTGATCAGATCGTCTGTCCTGTCCATACCTTAGTAGGTATAGTAGAAAAGATCTTTCAGAATCATACAGACTGGCTCATTTAGGCGGGATTGTTCCTGCCTTGCTCATTCCTTCATGTGACTGCTGAAGTATCTACTGTCTTGTGCGTGTAGCCCTGCTGTCTGCGGGTAGCCTTCCCTGATGGCTTGTATCCGCAACTGCGGGAACAGGCGGGGTACTTCACCATTGGGAGGCTTTCCCTGCGTGTTCAGCTTGTGTACTGCGCGTAAGATCCTATGAGCATGGTGGGTCCTGCGGGAGCAGATGGCCTTTGCGCAGACGTCCCTGTTTAAGGTGAGTCTTGCGGGACCAACTGGTCTCTGCTGGGACCTACCTCTTCAAGTCCCCCCAGTCCAATGTTCTTCTCCTGAATGTTTAATAAAGTGAGGTGAACTTTTGGACTTTGAGCAAGGGGTTTTGAAAAGGGGTTTCTAGTTTTAAGGTTCTCCGTGGGGATTCTTCCCGCGGGTTTCCTAATGTCACTTGCAAAAATTCCCGATTTTTTTGCTTGATCTTTGGGTATGATGCGGGTAGGTATGTAACCTTCTCGCAAGTCAGGAGCGTTGAGTCTCACTTGTGTGGATTCTCCTTGAGGTTTTAGTGGTTTTGAACATAGTGATCAATTATGTTTAAACCACCAATTCCATCCTGGAGCCTCAAACAATGTATTTCTCGACGTTCCCGCTCTGCGGGGATGTTATTTCCGTTTCCACAAGCATTGTCCAGAAGATCCTTCCTGGTTTCAATTCCCTGCCGGGCGCTAGGTATGTGAAGGGTTTTGCCTTAACACTGTACCCGCGCTCGTCTTACGGTTACTTTACTTTCAAGGTACTCCTGGCGTCAATTCCCTGCGGGTGCTAGATACGTGAAGGGTTTTGC
This sequence comes from Bidens hawaiensis, assembly GCF_021521415.1. NCBI lineage: Eukaryota > Viridiplantae > Streptophyta > Magnoliopsida > Asterales > Asteraceae > Bidens > Bidens hawaiensis. The sequence goes on from NW_027496699.1 coordinate 2,076, forward strand.
CTTAACACTGTATCCGCACCCGTCTTATAGTTACTTTGTTGTCGGGGTATTCTTAGCTTCAATTCCCTGCGGGTGCTAGGTATGTGGAAGGTTTTACCTTGACACTGTACCCGCATCCGTCTTATGGTTACTTTGTTGCCAAGGTAAGGGGTATTTTCCCGCTTACATTTGAATCATTTTGAATTTTGAATTTTGAAATTCGAAAGGTTGGTGAGGATAAGAACAGTCCAAACATCTGAAACGTCGTGTGACGGTTTCTTCTGACTGTGTCAGGACGTGCAGGAAGTTATGGTGACGTGACAGAACATGGTCATTTCAGTCGCTTTTTCAGGCGCGTGGGCATGATTTTTCGGGCGCGTGGCCGCGAAATTACTGGCACACGTCTTTTCAGCAGCTGTTGCCAGCTTGCTTTTTGCCACGTGTCATAGTTTCATTGCACCTTTGATTTCGCTCTCCTCCGCATTAAATTCACCGCATTAATTGCGATTACTATATAAAGGGGGAGAGGGTTATTTGCAATTCACACTTTTCACTCTTCTTCTTCTTCTTAGTGATTTCCGGCAAATACTCCCCTTTTTCAGGCAAGCATTTTCCCGAAATCACTCTTCTTTCTGCAAAAATGTCCTCTCGTGATGCTGAAGCTATAGCTGACGACAGGGGTACTGCTGGTGAGTGCCAATGTGCTCTGCCCGGCGATCAGTACCTGTATGTTGTCAGGAAGTTCATGCTCGATCATCTCGAGCCTGAGTTTCCTGAATCCCACCAGACCGTATACGATGCCCCCAGTGGCAAGATCGGGGTTTATGCTGCATTTTTTGTCTATGGGAATCTTAGATTCCCATTGACAAAATTTGTTTACCGTGTCCTTGAGAGGCACGGTGTCCATTTGACCGAGCTGCACCCCATGGCGATCGCCAAGATTCGCCATTTTGAGTGGGTGTGCCGGGTTTTGGGCATCGAGCCCCATGTGGACCGCCTGATGACCTTCTATACCTGGAGGTGCATCCAAGGGTGGTACACCCTGACGACCCGTATTAAGGGTCTGAAGATTTGCGACACCGAGCGTAGTCTTCGCGCGTGGAAGCAGGAATTCTTCTACATTTCTGCCCGCGCCATCCCCCTTGCCATGAAGTTTAAAAATGGCCAAGCGATACCGAGCCTTCACGCCCCCAACTACCAGGAGGCGGAATGGTTTTCGAAGATATCCCGGATCCAATCTCCGGTTTACCGGTTTGCGGAGTCCGGGATGGTCATGTTAGGGATGAGCCGGGTGTGGAAAGATGCATCTCTGGTTCCCATCCTCCTCGAATACGGTTTGAACTCTATTCCCTATGGTATGTCTTGTTTTTCTTTTTTGATACAAGTTTGTCTTCTAACTGTTTCTTTTTTTTTTTTTTTTAGAGGGAAATGATTTGGAGTCGCTTCTGTTTCCGCGGGAAGCCGACGGTCCCGCGCGGATGGGTACTCGTGCTTTGGACGAGGGCGAGTTGCCCATCCTGGAGCAAACAGCGGATCGGTTTGTGGAGGTCTATCCGCTGGGCCACGAGATCCTGAGCCAACGGCGGCCAGGTAAGGCGATATTCCTTCCTCAACCCCTTAATGCTGTACCCGCTGTTGGAATTCTTGACCTGTCTTCTTCTGAGGAATCCTCAGATGCTCCTCCATTGGTGCGGAAGAAGAAAGCTGCTGCCGGCGGGAAAGGGAAGGAGAAGGCCTCCACGGCTGGTCCGGTGGTTCTATCTGACTCGGAGTCAGATAATGAAGAGGTGGCGGGGAAGCCCGGTGGTGAGGAGACCACTGTTCCGGAGGCTACGACCGTTACCTCCGGAGAACCAACGAAGACGACGGTGACCGGGACCAAGAGGCCGGCTCCATCGGGTTCCTCCCCGCCCGTCCGTACGTTCAGGGTCAAGAAAACCCGTAAGTACAATCATAATGTCTTTGCAGATTTATTACTTCTTAAATTTAACACTTTGTGCAGGCGTGTATGTTGACGCATTCCGGGGTGAAGCGCAGGGGGGTACCTCCCCGCCAATGACGGTAGGCTCGGTCAGCCTTCCTGAGGCGTCGACCCAGGCGCCTGCGTCTGCATCCGTTGGTCCAGTTGCTCATTCATTTGGGCCAACTGTTCCGGTCGAGATGACGTCACCGCCGGCCGTGAGTGCGATTTTTACAGCATCCTTCACGGAGCCGGCGGTTACTGCTGCTGCTGATGAGGCGGCGACCGCGGCGGCGACCCCAACGGCGACCACGGCGGCTGCCACCATGCCCGCGCCACCGGCACCAATGGCCGGACCATCAGGTACGCGCAGGGCTTCCCGCCGATCTTTGCCACCTTCCCGTCTGCCTGACCTGTTGGATGGATTTCCTTTAGGTTCAGGTGATGGGTTTGGCGGTTATCGGCCTGTCATTGACCCTACAGGTGCGTAGGGTTCCTTTCTTTTTCCCTTATGTTTTTTATCATCTTTTCCTTACTGCCTTTGTTTCTTTTGCAGTGACGGATTCCAATGAAGTGTATGTTCCGCGATGGAACATACGCCGAGGAACAACCCTTCGCACACCTGTGGAGTGCGTGGATTGGGTTCGCCACGCTGCTCCCCCGGGTGCGTTGGGGGAAGCCATGGTTAGCTACCAGGAGGGTAGGCTAACCAATGAGCTTCGGGTTCTCCAAGCCCGGATGCAGCCGCGCGTCGAGCTGCTTTGTCGTGAAAACGACAAGTTAAAAGCAGCTCGCGCAAAGGAAGTATCTGAAACGCGGGCTCTTCGGGAAGAGAACCAACAGCTGGCGGCAGCTGCCGCCGCCAAGGAGAAGGCCTTCAAGGCCCTCGAGGTTGAAGTTCAGGCGCGACTCGAGGCCCGCTCCAAGGCTGCCCAAGCTGTGAATGAACAGCTTCGGCTGGCCAGGGAGACTGCGCGAAACGCAACCGAGAGGGCTGCCCAGGCTGAAGCCGTTGCTGAGCCTCTGCGTGTGGAGAATGAGGAGCTGAAAGGCAAATTAGAGGCTCTCCAACGCGCTCATGATGCCTTGGCAATGGAAGATGCCAAGAAACTCCAGGAAATCCTGGACCAGAGGGGGGTGCTTGACCAGACCCAGCGGAAGCTTAAGGGCGTCGAAGAGGCTGCCGCAAAGGAAGTTTTACTTGCCAACCTTAACAAGAGCGAAGCCGAACGTGCCCATAACGAAGCTCAAGCTGCCCTCCAATGGCTTCTTCGAGAAGCGTTGCCTCAGGTATGTTTAACTTTGTCTTCACGCTTTTCTTTTGTAAGAAAAGGTTCTAACACTTGTATATATATTTTTTTTTTGTAGGTTGTGCGTCGGGTCTTTTCAGAGACCTCTTACGATGATGCTATGACCGCAGCCCTCAACGCTTCTCATGAGGATGGGGAAAAGGCCGGCTTCCTGCTTGGTCTAGGGTTTGTTGAGAATGGCGTCCCGCCTTCCAACTTCCCTTTGTTCGATGTGGATACCGAAGCCATTTATGACCAAGCATTGAACCAATACGCCGCCTTCCCGCATCCAGTGGTGGAAAAGGTGGACGAAGTAGCTGTTGCTGATGATGGGTTAGCTGTTCTCAAAGCGTTCCTCGAACCACCCCGTTCTTCTGACGGAGCGGGTCCAAGTGGAAGCGGCCCTGAAGCTTGATCCTGAAGATCCCTTTCCATTGCTAAAATAGACTTGTATAGATTTACTCTTTCAGGCGGGTAGTAACCCGGCCATTCTTGTAATATATCATTGAAATATAAATCTTTTTGCGGATAAGATTGTTATTTCCTTCTTTGGATTCCTTGCTTTATAAACTCATAACTTGCATACTTAGTTTTAGCAATTTTCCAAGTGTTTTAGAATAAGTTAACCTGTTGAATGCGGTTGATGATGGGTTAAAGTTTCGCTTCCTCCTTCGTGATTGTGCGGGTAGAACCGTCACTTGCACTTGGTAGGATGGCTAAATTTTAACTGTCATCTGACCTGCGTGTAGGTTTTCCTCATTTTTCCTCGAAATTTCTAAGTATTTAGGATAAGTTAACCTTTGAACGTGGTTGATAGTGGGTTAAAGTTTTGCTTCCTCTTTCGTGATTGTGCGGGTTGAACCGTCACTTGCACTTGGTAGGATGGCTAAATTTTACCCATACCTGACCTGCGTGTAGGTTTTCCTTATCCTTATTTCTAAGTATTATATATATATTTTTTTTTTTTTTTTTTAGGATAACCTTTGAACGTGGTAGATGATAGTTCGAAGTTTTGCTTCCTTATTTGTGATTGTGCGGATAAGACCGTCACTTGCACTTACAAAGATGGCTAAACTTTACTTACATCATACCTGCGTGTAGGTTTCCCCTATTTTTAACGTTGTGTTTATGCGGGTTTTGCCGCCTTCCACACGTAATGACTTACTTCTCCTCATTTATGCGGTAAATACCGGCACCAGTGGGGAGTTCATAAGGATAAAGGTAAACACATTATGAAAGGAGAATCATTTCCATTAGAAGTGGCTCTTGGCCTTTTCTTTACAAGTTTTGGAATTGATCTACATATAACATTTGCGTAATTGAGCTCCATTCCATGTTCTTGGGATGGGAGTGCCATCGAGCCTTTCGAGCCGGTATGCGCCCTTTCCCAGAACCTGTTTGATAACGTATGGCCCTTCCCAGATCGGGGCCAACTTTCCTGGGCGTTCTTGGTTCGAAGCCTCGTTGTTACGCAGTATGTAGTCTCCTTCCTTGAAGTTGCAGAGTTTTACCCGCGTGTTGTAGTACCTTTGCATTTGTCGTTTGTAGTTCTCTTCACGCACTGCGGCTAAGTCTCTGCGTTCCTCGGTTAGCATAAGATCCAACCGTCTTTCCGCATCATTGTCTTCTGGCTGACTCAAGACCCTTGGTGAGGGTAGACCAATTTCGACCGGGACCATGGCTTCAGTGCCATAAGTGAGGCTGAACGGGGTTTCTCCCGTACTGGCCTTCTTCAACGTTCTGTTTGCCCAAAGGACGTGCGGAAGCTCGTCCACCCAGCCGGATCTGTGTTTCAAGAGTCTTTTCTTTATGCCTTCAACGATGCTTTTATTTGCTCTTTCCACCTCACCATTTCCTTGCGGGTGTGCCACTGAGGTAAAGGTGTGGGTGATTTGAAGTTCTTTTAGTCATTGTTGTAGCTTTTTGTCAGCAAAGTTGGTGCCGTTATCGCTCACCAAATTCTGTGGAAGTCCAAAACGACAAATTATAAATTCCCAAATAAATTTTTTGATATGCTTTGCGGTTGTTTGGGCTAAAGGTTTTGCTTCTATCCACTTGGTGAAGTAGTCGATGGCTACCACTAGGAACTGAACATTTCCTGCTGCTGTAGGAAATGGGCCTGTCACATCGATGGCCCACTTCTGAAATGGCCATGAAGAAGTGACTGGAACCAGTTCGTTTTTCGGGCGATGCGTGTTAGGTGCGTAAAGCTGGCAAGACCTGCATTTTCTGATGTATGCCAGTGCATCCGTATGCATCCCCGGCCAAAAGTATCCCGCGTTGTTTAGCTTGGCTACAACAGCGCGGGGACCTGCGTGTACCCCACAGATGCCTTCGTGTACTTCCCTTAGGAGGTAGTTGGCATCTTGGTTGTCCACGCATCTCAAGAGTGGGCCAAGAAAGTTACGTCTGTAAAGGATGTCATTGACGAGTTGATAATTCAGTGCTTTACAGCGTAGTTTTCTTGCCTGTGTTTTTGACTCCGGTAGTATTCCAGCTGCAAGGTAATTTATTATTGGTGTCATCCACGTTTCTGTACTGGTTTGGATGACACAAATTTCCTTGTGCGGGACTGATGGCGCTTCGAGGAGTTCAATGCGGATGTCCTTTCCCAGGTGGGTGAAGGCTAGTGATGCAAGCTTGCTTAACGCATCCGCAGATTTGTTTTCGCTGCGCTTGACATGTATGACTTTACAATCACTAAAATCACGCATAAGGGTTTTTGCCTGGGCGAGGTACAGGGCCATGGTGTCGTTCACAGCCGTGTATGTTCCATTTATTTGGTTGGCCACCAGCATGGAATCCACATGGGCTTCCAAGTTTTTTACTCCCATCTTACGCGCAATTCTCAAACCAGCCAAGAATGCTTCATATTCGGCTTCGTTATTCGTACTTGGAAAGTCCAGCCGAATAGCGTAAGTATATTCTTGGCCCGCTGGGTTGGTTAATTTTAACCCTGCGCCTGAACCCTCGTTACTGGCTGCTCCATCAGTATAGAGTCGCCAGACATCATTGATGTCCTGTGCTGGGGAGGGTTGAGCCTCCTCCTGGCACTCTTTCTCCCGCGAAGCGGGGACTTCTGCAATAAAATCGGCCAGGACCTGGCCTTTTATGGCTGGTCTTGGCTTGTACTTAATTGCATATTCTCCCAATTCAATTGCCCATTTGGCTAGACGTCCCGATAATTCGGGTTTGCCTAGGACGTTTGAGAGTTTGAAGTTGGTGAGAATAGTGATTGGGTGGCCCTGGAAATATCGTCTTAACCTGCGTGAAGCATGTATAAGTGCTAAGACTAATTTTTCGAGGGTAGAGTACCGGGTTTCTACGTCTGTTAGTACACGGCTAACATAATAGATTGGCATCTGAATGCCCTTTCGTTCTACTAGCAGGACTGCCCCGGTTGCTCTATCTGTTGCGGAAAGGTATAGGATTAACTCCTCTCCCGCTTGCGGTGCTGTAAGTGTTGGGAGTTCGATCAGGCGTGACCGAATCTCCTGAAAAGCTGCTTCCGCTTCTGGTGTCCAGCGGAAGTGCGTTTTCTTCAAGCAGTTTCTTAATGTTGACACGAAAGGAAACGACTTATCTGCATGGTTTGCCAAGAAGCGATTAAGTGCGACTAGTCGTCCATTCAGTGTCTGAGCCTGTTTGATGGTGGTAGGTGATTCCATTTTAACAATGGCTTCAACCTTTTCAGGGTTCGCTCTAAAGCCATCTTTAGTAACAATGACTCCCAAGAACTTCCCTTCTTCCATCCCAAATGAACACTTGCTCGGGTTGAGCTTCATGTTTATCTTTCGGAGCGTGTTGAAAGTTTCTTCAATGTCTTTCAACATCGCCTCAGGCTCAAGGCTTTTGATGACCAAATCATCCATATAGACTTCCAAGTTTCTCCCGATTTGGTCATGAAACTCTTTGTCCATTAGTCGTTGGTACGTGGACCCTGCATTCTTAAGTCCGAATGGCATCATTTTGTAACAAAATGTACCATCGGGCGTCCGAAATGCGGTTTTGTCCTGGTCATCAATGGCCATGTGGATTTGGTGGTACCCCTTATATGCATCCAAGAAGCATTTAAGGCGGAATGGTGCCAACGAATCCACTTTGAGATCAATTTCTGGTAACGGATAACAATCTTTGGGGCATGCTTTGTTCAAATCTTTGAAATCTATGCACATGCGCCATTGTTTGTCATTCTTCGGTACCATTACGGGATTTGCAACCCATGTTTGATATCTACTAACGCGTACGATGCCTGCGTCAAGGAGTTCCTTGACTTGGGTTCTACACGCGTTAGTTTGCTCAGGCCCCATCACTCTGCGCTTTTGTACGATTGGCGTAACAGCCGGATCGCATTTGAGTTTATGCTCCGCCTTACTTCGGGGTACACCAGTCATGTCAGCTGGTGCCCACGCAAAGATGTCAGCGTTTTTCTGCAGTAAGCGTTTGAGTAAGGTGCGGGTGGGATCAACGATTGTTGGTCCAATGGTAACGGCCTGGTCGGGGTATTTGCCATTGAAGGCCCATTTTTCTGGTTCAGTGATGGTTGGTTTAGCCTTTTTCGGTTTGGGTTTAGATGAAACAGATGCAATGCATACCTGGGGAATGCCAGAGATCATTGCTACACCCTCAGCTGTTGGCCATCCCATCATGCCATGGACTGAAGATACCACAGCGTTGAATCTTGCCATCCCGTCTCTTCCGAATAGGATGTCGTACGTATGATGTGGCTTTTTCATTACGACAAAATCCACGTCTTCTGTGCGTGAATGATTCCCATCAGTAAGAGTAACGGGGAAAGATAGGATACCCAGGGGTGTTTCTGTACTTCCGTCAAACCCTTCCATTGAAGCGTAGACCGTTTCCAAGCGTTCTTTGTCTTCATCATCCAGCTTATCAAAGAACTGTCTGTACATCACTGTCGACGAAGCGCCGTTGTCAGCAAGAGTGCGTGAAGTGATGTAGTGCCCCAGCTGGCTTCTGATGACGATGGGGCCTTCTTTGCTGGGGCCTCCTGGCACTCTCGGGAAGCGCACCTCAGCTTCTTTCCACGCGCATGGTTCTGCCATCCGTCTTTTTCTTCCTCTGACCTTGCCATGAACCATGTTGATGCTGATATCGACGGGCTTTCGTCCGTTACCTCTGTACCGGTTGTCATTCCTTCCTCCCTTCCTGATCGATGCCACAAGATGTGCAAGCCTTCCGTCCTTGACAAATGTCTCAATAATATCCTTCAAGGATGTGCACTCTTCAGTAACATGACCCTTTGTCCCGTGGAAATCACAGGATTTGCTTTGATCCGCATTAGGTTTCTGCCGGATCAATGGGGCTTTAGGCCATGGCAATTTCTCTGTGGCAAATATCTCCGTGACGCTCTTCGTGAGTGGCGTCCACCGGTGTTTTCGGTTTGAAGGGTGTGTGTTGTCCCTTCCGCCAAAAAGAGGGCGAGAGCTGGATGAGGTGTCAAAGTTTACCCTTGACTGCCAAATACCTAGCCTCCTCTTTTTGTTCTGCCGGGCGATCCGGACATTGTTCTCTCTGGTCCTCTGCGTGTAGAGGTGTGTACTCTGGGGAAGATCTCTTCCCAGTTGTTTTTCCGTCTCGGCAAAGCGCTTTGCCGCCGTCATGATGGCATCCCAAGTTGATGGCATGCCATCCTTACCCGTTAATGTGCGGATAAGTTCTGGGTATTCGGCGCCTTGGATGAAGGCGGCGCGAACCAGATCTTCACTTATGTTGCCGAGACTAAGCTTTTTGGAGTTGAAGCGAGTGATGAAGTCTAGTAGAGATTCATCCTCCTCTCTCACGCAGTTAAGGATCGTCCACTGCTCTTCAGTGTACTTCCTCTGTTGGCTGAAATGCTGGCTGAACTTGTTCTGAAAGTCCGCCCAGTCATATATGTGGTGGATCGGTAAACGATCGAACCATGCCCTGGCCGCTCCGACCAGAGTCATCTGGAACATGTAGCACCACGTGGGTTCCGTCCAGTTGCTGACGGTAGCCCCCGCAATGAACCTGTTCAAATGATCGTCCGGGTCGGATAGACCATCGTAAGTGCCAATGTTGGACATTTGTTTGGCACTTCTCGGGGCGATTGCTTCCGCAATGTCCCTTGCGAACTTTGACTTCCCTGCATTTGTAGCAGTCGGTCTAAAGGTTTTGGAAAAGTCACGCGGGTTTCTCTCCCCGATTGGTTTAAAGGCTTCCCCAAAATTCCTTTTTGGTTGGACGTCCGTTTCCTTACGCTTCCCTTTCGCCTTATGGCGAGGGTTCGCGTCGGTGTCGGACTCCAACTCGTCGTCTGAGTACTCGCAGTCACTGCTCATATTGAGGTGTTGGCGAGTAATGGCGAATTCGTCAGCCTGTTGAACTGAACGCAAGCGTTCGTCCAATTCGGCTTGGAATTCTCTTTGCCGTGCTTCGGCCCATGCCTTCACTTGATCTAGTGTTTGGCGAGGAACCTTCGTTCGTTTTTCCAGTTGGGTATCGGAGAACCCCAATGGAATATTTACTCCACTTGCCCCGGCTTGGGTAGTCGGGGTAGTGTTCGTAAGGATTGTATAACCGCCGGTGTTTCCCCCAGTTGCTGGGGTTGTTACCGGGGTTTCTTGGTCGGTTACTGGCCTTTGAACCGGAGTAACGTTAACCATTTCTTCAGAAATTGTGAAAAAACTAAAGTAGTTCTAGCTTTTATACACGGATGGCGCCAATGAAGAAACACTAAGTGACCCGGTACAGATTATAGATAATCTGGGGGTTAAGTAATGTTTCCCACGGGTGAGGTCTAGCTGAGAAGGCTGTTCTTCAGGAGACCTGCAAAACAAACACCGTAAGCTCGTCACTTAGAAGGGAGGGGTTCCTCCTTGTGACCACCCTCCGGCGTGAGAATCAGACTAGGTTGCTCTGAATATAAGTGTATATTAAGAGATTGCTAGATAACTGGATAGCAGATGATCTTACCATTCCAAGATATTGGAGTATTTATAGCCGAAGGTAGGTTTCCAAGAAGGTACAGCCGGCTGAATAGTATTCCTGTTCAACCAACAGTGGACTATGCACAGGCCATACTGGTTGGTGGGTAGGTTACGGCCAACAGTGACAAAGTCGGCTGCACTATTCCACCAACTGTAGATTGTGCACGTCCCACCTACTGTGGATTGTACGCAGGCCATGCTGGTTGGTGAAAAGGTTACGGCCAATAGTAACACTATTCCACCAACTGTAGGCTGCGCATGTCCCACAGTAAGGGTTGGTGAGTAGGCAGCGGCTAATAGTGACAAACAGTACTAGAGGGTGCTCCTCCTCGCACTGTTGTCGGTGAGCTGTCACCCTGTGATTGGCTCATGGGTTGTTCTGATCAGATCGTCTGTCCTGTCCATACCTTAGTAGGTATAGTAGAAAAGATCTTTCAGAATCATACAGACTGGCTCATTTAGGCGGGATTGTTCCTGCCTTGCTCATTCCTTCATGTGACTGCTGAAGTATCTACTGTCTTGTGCGTGTAGCCCTGCTGTCTGCGGGTAGCCTTCCCTGATGGCTTGTATCCGCAACTGCGGGAACAGGCGGGGTACTTCACCATTGGGAGGCTTTCCCTGCGTGTTCAGCTTGTGTACTGCGCGTAAGATCCTATGAGCATGGTGGGTCCTGCGGGAGCAGATGGCCTTTGCGCAGACGTCCCTGTTCAAGGTGAGTCTTGCGGGACCAACTGGTCTCTGCTGGGACCTACCTCTTCACTTTATTATTTTTCAATTGTATTTGGTGTATTTAATCGGCCTTCATAAATTTTGCTCATCACCATCAGGTTTGTAGTGTACTGGACCAACCTTTGACTCGCGTATACTCAATATTGGGTGCATTCCTTTGAATGTTCTTCTGTCGGTCATCCACTTCTAGAAACATAGGTTTTCATTCCTACTCAATTTAAGCAAATTTATTTGGCCTTCGTGTGGTTACATATATTTTTAGAGCCTAATTTCCCGCCTCCTGCTTTGGTTTTGCTTTTTTATTTAGCTAAATGAACCCACATAAAGTAGTAATCATTTATGTATGCAATCTGCTCTTTCAACTTAAAATTGATTAATTGAATATCAAATATGCTCTTAGTGCATTATACTATTATTGGTTTAAGAAACTATCATTTGATTTGCAGCAATCCTATATACTCAATTTTGATCATATTTATACCAAATTTTGATAGGAAATATGCAGTCTTTTTTACTTATGTTGTTTGTTTACATGGACTTGAATGGGGTTGCAATTTGCATAAGAAATTCATTGTAGGCTTTTTTTGAAAACTATATTTAATGTGATGCCGGTTACATACTTTGCATATGCGTCCACTACCATATAATCGAAGTCATCTCCAATATGTTAACAATGGGGTGTTTGCTGTTGACGGAGTAAACAAGTTGTATTAAAATGGTGTGATGTTTGTCGAGATATAGCTCAAGCATTGTTTGATGTTTAGAGGTTTTGTCTACTTGTTAGTGTATTGTTAAGTTATTTGTGTCAATGCCTTGATGAACTAATTTTAAAGATGTGTTTTGGTCGATTATAATGAAAGTTTATTTTAAGATGTATTTTTGTTGGTTATAACGACAGTTCAGTCATTATGTACAGTTATTAAGATCATAACTAAACGAATATATTTCATTCAACACGAAATAACTCGCAGGGGTAAAATAGTCATTCTGCATAGTCATTCAGATGTCGAACCAAACAACACTTACTGGTTCAGCATTTACTGGCTCAGAGCCTCTTAATTATTCAGACCTCTTAATCATTCAACACTTAATGGTTCAGCACTTGCCAAACAGCCCCTTAGTCTTAACAAAACGTGCATAAAGTGCCAAAAAAACGATGGTTCGAAACTTTGATTATTGATAGAAGAAACTAACAACTCAAATCTCTTAAATCGAGATCAATCCAAATGGATAAATGCATGCATGAGAACCTAATTAACTAAGCCTAACTACTTGGACTAAACCATTTATATTTAAATTTAAACGAACAAGAACACATAAATCGTAAACCACACGTGCATGCGAGTCGCTGACATGAAGTTGGATCACATTTCATCATCAAATGGGTGAACTTTGTTAAATTATGAATTTGAAACAACTAGTTGATTGAGATTAATTACATGACTGGAATACAGACCAAAATCTTTAAGTTTCTGGCCCAGTTGTATTTTTTGCAACAGCCCTATTTTATGCCAAGAATATTAATAAGAGGCACTCAATTCGTTCAAAAGAAAAATTAATAAATTCGAGGGATAGGTTTCAATTTTCACATTCTGAGTCTATCTTAATTAATTGACATCAGGGATAAGTACGTCCGGGTTCTCCTAGTCAGACCCAGACGACCGAGAGAGAAGTCGACTCTCACACTCGTTTATGTTTTATAAACTTGGCCGGATTTGTATATTTGTTTTACTTTTAATGTTAATTGATCATGTTTTTTTCGATTTTGATGATATTAAAGCATTTTAAATGTAATTATCTTTTTATTAGCTCTTAATATTCTAAGCCAATATGTATAATATTCTATAATTTTATTTTATTTTTATTAAAATATTAGGCCCAATTTCAAAGTATTTGTTTCGGTCAAAAATTAGCAAACTAACTTTTGATCAAATTAGTGCGTGAGGCGGGGTGCTTAATGGTAAAAAGATTGAACACGAGGATATGATTACGAGGGAAAAAACCCTTGATTATGATAGTATTCGTTTCGGTCAAGAGTTTACAACATGAACTTAACTTTTGGTCGAATTAACGCTTGATTATTATGATCTCCGGCACAAAAAACCCCCGGACGGTGAAAACTATCAGTAGCTAAATGAGTGAGTTGTGTGTGACCTATCGATATTATCAGCTCAATATATAATAAGAGAATTACAACTGATATCCCGATTATTCCGGAAACCCTACACTAAGTCTTTAACAAGCCGTTGCTGCCCACGTTGTTTGTTGACGAAGTTCAAGCAGTATTTCGTTGCAATCCGCGTTCTTATAAACATATTTAACACGTGCTCTTATCCGCAAACAATTAGATAATATAGGACAACTGAATTAGTCAACGTACCTTTCTCAGAATAACAGCTTAAGTCAACATCCTCAAGTTATGCTCAATTCCGAGGATAAAAATCCGCATGGTCAAATTTCTTTAGTCCGAAAATTACGAGCCCGATTTACGAATCCAAAACCGAATTGAACCTGGAAATCCGAAAGCCAAAATAGAAAAAAACTAAAACCAGACTGTGTTGAAAAAACAAAAAACCGAAACTTTGGTTTTCAGACCATTTTAATTAGCTCCGAACCACATTACGCATACCCCTCTATGTTATTTATAGTAATTAACAAACTTGTGAATAAATTAGTCAATTCTTTTTGTAATATACGGATAGGGTCATGTAAATGCAATGAAATATGTAGTTGAAACGGAAGGACGTAGACTGACTAAAAGTCTCCTATGGCATCATGTGTTCATACTTCATAACATTCTACATATTTAATTTGATAGAATTTTAGTTACTATTTGACACACATTTACAATAGTTTTTAATGATATTATCATTATTAAGCCCTTGCAAACGTGCGACCCAGAGAATTTGGATCGGAACAGTGCTTAGCAAAATGAGTCTGGTCTAATCAAGCCGTCTTAAAAAGTTATTAAATGAAAACGGATTCTTGCCTAAATAAAGTCGGATCGAAAAACTATCAAAATTGATGTTTAATGAATTTTTAATAAAGCAACAATTTTCAAATTGATCGATCTAGCAGCTCAACGCTAGCCTTGGGTTGCCGCCCCTTGTACCTCTTTGGATTCCCATTGATTAGGGGATTTGCATCTAATACCGAAGATCAAAATAAACTCAAAACAAATATGCACTCCACATCTTTGACGTATTTGATGAATATTATGATTTACTTTTGTTAACAAATAAATCCAATTATACAAAAATATCTTTACATATTTGTGCCCTTGATTTCAAACTCAAGCACGATATAAAAGCATGACTATTATGAAATAAGATCATATCAAGCTTAGCAATTTAAGAATTTTATAAACTCTTATAGTCTTGCTAGTTTCAATATAAATAAGTCAATGTTATTTCTAGATACGGTTTTGCTATCAAGAGCTCATGCGGGAGGTTGAAGATCAATATGAATGATGAATAGATCGCTTTGTGCATGTGTATATTTGCAACGAATTTTCAGGTTGGTCTTTGGGAGTCGGTTCTCGGTTAGCTCGTTATGGGCCTCCTTTTTAGGCTTGGCTTGTGTGGTTTTGTTTCGTGTCTCGAGAGTCTCTATATGTAGATGGTTGTTTTTTCTTTTTTGATATTTTGGGACGAAGTCTATTAGGTTATGTGGTTCGGGTCATTTCATTTGTTGTGAGTTTCGATGTTTCTGGCTAGTTTCTTGCGAGTCGGGTTTCGTTTCATAATAGAAGTCTAGCCTTTCAAAGAAATAGTATTTATCTAGTTTCACTTGCCATGTAGAATTGAAAGTATCAGTTTCATGTTTCAACGACATAATTATTGATGAATATGATCGATCACCTTAATAAATTGGGTGGGTCAGAGCGGGACCGCATATACATGAACACAATCCACCATTGTTACATTTCCCTTGATAGCAAGCAAGTGATTTAATGAAATATGATATACATGTTTCGACTGTGATCACAGAAACAAAAATGTATTGCTACTATACCAATTCTGTTGTGGTTTCACACCGATTCTCACGTGGCCATGTTTTGTTCGAAAGAGAATTTTCGAAACCTAACAACATCAAAATCGTGTTTGTCATACTTTTCATATTAATTTATGGGCTGTAAGAAAAAATATTAATTGATTATCAACTGTCACTACATTCATATTTAACTTTTGGAATTTGTTTTAAATAACTAAATCAAAAAATGTTTTCATTACTTTAGGATTATTTTAAATAAGTTATAAAAGTAAAGAATTAATTAGAAGTATAGGAAAATTTAAAATACAAAAAGGAGGGATGGTTTATTCTACAAATGAAAACAAAAATGAAAATCATAAGAGGATTTAGGGTAAAAAAAACTCTTATAAAATTAATAAAAAACTCATAGCTCAAAATTTATAAAAAAATGAAAAAAACAATAATGTTTCTCCCGTCTTTCTCGTTAAAAAGAAAGGCATAATGTTGAGGGGAAAAAAGTATTATATCTATTTGTTTATCAATGTGTTTCTTGTTTATTTTCGTCATTAATTGTGTATTTTTTTCCTTAACGTTGTTTTTTTTATATTGTGTTATATTACTCAAAATTCTCAACATTATTTTACATTGTGTTATATTTTGCGATCTATTTTGCTATTTTTATTATTGTGTCTTTTGTTTATTTTTATCATTGTATCTTTTTTTCTCGTCATTGTGTCTCTTCGTTGTTGTTTTTTTAATAGAAATGACGAGGAAACATTTTGGTTTTAAAAATTTTTTCGTTTTTTATTTATATTTTAAATTATGATTTTTTAGTGGTTTTTTTTATGGTCACAAATACTTCTCATTATTTTCATTTTTATCTTCATTTATTTAAACTTTACCCATTATTAATTACTATCATATAATCATATGTGTTCAACTTCAGTATTATATTGGTCGAGGGACATATATATCTTTAAATTTAAAATTAAAAATTCAACCTTTCGACCCTATAAGACTAACCGTAATGGGGCGATGATCCGGGCGAGAAATGGCGAAAAAGGCGGAGCGCACCCCCCCCCCCCTGGGCGATTTCCGGGCGAAATGGGACGGGGGCGAGGAGAAGAAGTTGCCCTGGAAGAAGAAGAAAATATTATTATTTTATTAATATGTTATATATATATATATTACTATTGTAGCCCATACACCATTACACCCCTAAAACAAATTTCACTCCTTAGTGACTGGACGCCACACGACGTAAAACGTCCCAATTTATAGCCTCTCTACTACGCATCAACTATGGCTATAATTGAAGTGAGTTCAACTCAACCGTCTTTCATAAAGTTTGGTCCTACAAATTGCTTTTGGGATTTGTAGACATGTAGCATGCACCTTCAAAGTCAAAAAGATAAAAGCTAAACATATAACGAATAATTCATCTATTTTCTCAAAAAAAAATTAATTCTCTTCGTAAGAGCAGAAAACCCTTTCTAAAAACGTTCGTTATTTACTTGAATTAGACACTTGTTTTGAAAACTTTTAATAACTTCACGGACATAGATCGATGTGATGCTAATGAAGTGCTAGCTGTTAACGAACCATTAGCTCATACTCTTGTCTTCTAATCTAAAATGAGGAAGAGACATGATCAAATTTAAATGGCAATCACCCTATCTATGGGTGTTGTTAAACGTACCACTTCCTTTTAACACGTGCTCTAGAAATAAATACAACAAATAGGATTCCTGCTCGTCGTGCAAGGAATTTGTTATATACGTAAAACATGAAATAATATTTACAATATGTAGGATCAAACCTAATACAAACATAAAAGTTGTGAGTTATGAGTTATCATTTCGATACGTTTGCTGATGAAAAATACCTATGCGCGGCGAAGCATAGAATGAACCCGGGGTCCCCCACCCCCACTCTTTATAAAAGTCCAAAATTCATCACTTAACATAAAAAGTTACCAATTGGAAAAAAGAAGAAACAAAACATACAAATATGAAGGGGAAAGAAAATAAAAATGAAAAAAAGGAGTAGAAAGTTATAAATTTAAAGTTTAGACTATGAATTACTCTTCATATTTGATATTTTAGTTAGAGTACCCGGGGCACCGCGTGATGAGTGCTCCATCACGCGTGATGCCATTTTGCACACCGCCGCCGCTCGTCTATCAAGCGTGATGGAGGTCATCTACGTGATGGCCATCACGCGTGGTGATGGGTGAATACCAAGAAATATATCCGTTGGGGGGGGGGGGTGTGGGAGATGACCGTTGAGTTGAGGGTTGGGAAAATTAAAAAAAACATATTTTACCTATATAAATAACTACAATATATCTTCAAAACATACATGAATCCAACTCAAAATCTTCTACCACACACACCATTTTTAACATATCGAATGGAGGGTTCTAAGAAACGTGGGTCGGGTTCAAAGAAAACCCAAACCCGACCAAAGGTTCGACAAAATCTTGGCGAACCGACGAGATTTCGCTTACAAGACGAACCCGACACAAACCAACATTCCCAACAACAACGTTATTATCCACAACCTTTTCAACCGTCGAAAAACTATCAACAACCTTCCCAACAACAACGTTATTATCAACCGTCCCAAGACCAATCGTAACAAAACCGACCTTATATTCCACCTTTTTCTACCCAAAATTATCCACATAATGCTTTTCAAGCGTTTGGATCTCAACCGTCTCAAATGTCCGTCGATCCTCTAGACGATAACGAGGTTATACATCAATTTGCAAGTGCTTTTCGTCACGAAGTGAAAAATTTGGATGAAGATAATTCCGCGGATGAGGAGCCGCAACAAAGAGGTAATCGGCGTTGGTTGGCCGATGAGGAGGTCGCCTTGACCAAGGCTTATTTACATTGCTCCGAATCAAAAAAGCACTCAAACCAACAAAGAAAAGAAGCGTTTTGGAAGCGTGTTAAAGAACATTTCTCGATACTTCCCGGCGCAACCGAACGAAACAAGGATCAAATGATTGGCAAGTGGGGAGATTTGAATAAAAAAATGTCAAAATTTAATGCTTGTTACGTCCAAGAGGTAACTATTTTAGTTTATTTATTTTATAATCTATTACTTTATTTTTATAATTTGATATATATATTTTTTCTAAATGTTTTGTAGTCCCGAACTCCACAAAGCGAAGCGAGCGAGGCGACTATCATAAAGAACGCTTTGGCCGAATATGTCCAAGCTTACAAATGTAGGGATTTTCCCCACTTGGAAGCGTGGGAGATTGCGAGACATCACGCGAAGTGGGAACCGATTTCGTTGTTCGATTTGAACGGACCAACGGCTCCAAGGAAGAAAAGATCTTCTTCAAAAAGATCAAAAACTTCCGAGTCCGGGGACTACACAACGTCTACCGGCGGCTTATCATGCAACATGCCAAACATGAACTTGAACGAGGAACCCGAAGACAATCCCGACGAAGACATACCCACACCCACACAGCCGAATCGCAAGAAAAGTGGGGAACCGTCAAGACTTGGAAAGGAAGCGGTGGCCGAAAACTTCATCGAATACAAGTCGACTAAGATGGCGGAATGGCCGAGACGAAGGAGCGAAGGAAAGAGGCTCATATTTTAAAAATGAAACGTGAGGAGATGTATATCAACCATTTGAATGAAAAACAAAAAAACGCCGATCTAACTTTCCTCATACAACCGCACGAACATCTTGAAGAACCCTTTAAATCGCTCCTACTTCAACGCAAACGCAAGATATGCGACCAGTGGGGTTGGGAAGGGGCGTAGTTGGGAAGGGCCGTAGGTTTTTTTTTTGTCGTTTTTTTAATTTAGTTGTCTTTATTTAATGTAATCTTGTTTTTTTTAGTTAATGTAATATTGTTTTCTTTTTATTTAATTTAGTATTTATTAAAAAAAACCATCACATACCATCACACCACACCACCACCTCTAGTAAAAAACCATCACATGTGATGGATTTAAAGTTGGTGATGTGACACCATTTGATTGAGTGAGGTGTGTGATGAGTGATGACATCACATACATATAGTAATTAATACTCTTCATATTTGAAACGAGTTTTAAGAGTCAAAATATAGTACCATCTAACAGAATCATGTGGCATAGAATTGTTTGATTGGATTATAAATATGAGAAGAATTAATACTTTTCAATACAAAATACTTTTCTATATATAACATATAGCCTGGCTAAAAGTCTCCGATCCCATTTGAAACATATACATAACACAATACATACATACATACATACATACAATTCTTTTCTCCGAACCTCAGTCAACTTAATTACATAATCATCACCAAGATGTCAAGAACCACCGTTCTCTTCCTCTTGATATCCCTTCTTCTCCTCTCTCCCGTCCTCTCTTCCGCCTGTCCCGAACCCACCACCACCACCACAAGAACAGCAAGCAAGGTAAGCTAGCTACCCCGACCTCTAGGAAAATTGAACCCGTATAGCGTATTATTGATTTCGTATCGTAATATATATATGTTTTGTGTTGTAATTTGTAGGGTATTGAGGTTGAAGAAGGGTGTGAAGGAATCGGTGAAGAAGAGTGTTTGATGAGAAGGACTCTTGTTGCTCACCTTGATTACATTTATACTCAGAAGAAAAATCCATGAATATTAAACTCCATTTCAGTTACTTTTATTTGTACGTATATATACACATAGATTTCTATGTACTATTTATTAAATACGGAAGCTTATTTTTAAAAGTTGCATGTTTTGAAAACGAGCTATACATGTTTATAAAACTCGTTATGGTTAATAAATTAATGGTTTTATATAAGCCTTTGGTTTGGGGACAACATATAACCGTCACATATATTGTAATTGCTTTCACTTTTAGATAACGTGATATTGAAGACCTCACTAAAAACCTTATAGGATCACTCATCCTAAGATTTCTCTAATCAAAGCTCACTGAAGTATAAAGTCATCAACTTATTTTACAACCTGGCATTTGAAGTTTGTGATCCACAATCTTTTCATAGATGGGTTGGATGATGTGAGATTTGTTAAAAATGTCACGTTTAAGTGCATCCACGAGGTGTGTTTTAACCCATCTTGAGCGTTTTTGTGTGCCACATACATGTACAAGGATGGGGTAGGCGGATTTTAATTACTAGAGGGGGAGGAGAGACGTTTTTGTCGTAAGAGTGGCAACCCGGGCACGTGGTGACGTGACATGGCGTCTTTAGACCGAGACGAGCTATTTGCCATCTTAGATGTGCTAACGGATAACATCAATTTGTTTTAAATTAAACTTATAATAAACGAGTGGCAGTGTGTTCATAGAAGAATTATGTAGAACAAGTTTGAACCTCTTTTAATAATAAAACTAGTTTGATATGACGTAGGTATTTTGTGTGCCATATATAAAGTTATATTACGTCTGTCCACACGATGAGGAAATTGAAAGCAGGACCAACAATTAATTAAATTAGGAGATGGATAAAAAAGACGGTTGCATTAAATTTAAGATTAAAGAATCAACCTACGGTAGTTGGCAGTTGAATGAACATATATAAACATTAAACAACATATCTTATAACGGATTCAGGACCACTTTTGGATATTTCAACGTTCAGTTCATGTTCAAATAACTCAAACACGCATGGGCTTACATTGGTAAACAATATTCATGAATAAGCCTTATAAATACTCAACTTGGTTGGATCAAGTAATAGCTAGAGTTGTAAACGAGCCAACATGACATGACAATATCAGATTTTATAAACTCAAATTCGGGTTATGCATATTTAAACATTTTTTTCAGCAAGGTACTACATTAATATATACAGACTATATATCTAGTCTAGACAATAAACAGACAGACTATATACCTGGTATCCGCCATATGCAAGCTTCGTATGTTTCATCTTTCATTACAACGTACCATGACATGTATTTTTCCTTGATATGAAAACTATTAATAAAATTCTTATCAATTTAGGGTGGTGGTCTTGTGGGAGTGATCATCCCATCTCTAATGCTCTCTCTCCTCCATGTCAGTGCCATGTCATCAAAGCCGGCTTTGAGAGGGGTGAGGGGGGCGACCCGATCACCAAGCGACACATCTAAGTACCGAAAAGTAGAAGCGGCAATATTGGTCCATAGACAGAATTTTTGGTCTATTTGGGCCTTGAATTTAAGGCTATGGGCCATTTTGGGTTAAATAGAAATTCTCATTGGTGTATTTGGGCTTTGCAAAACATCACATGCACAATGATTCATTAAATCAATGCTACCGTTTAGTTTCACTAATATAAGTATATAGCTGTGTTCAATTGATTTCCAATTGTGGGGATGTTTGTTTTTGTCTGTAATTCATATTGGATATTGTTGGTGATGAAACATGTTTGAATTTGAGCCATCAAATCATCAACTAGATATACCTTAATTGTCAATATTGGCATTGTGCAAAAATGGGATAATATGGGCCATGTAAAGGATCATGCATTCATGCCTACTATAATGAACTCAGGGTGACTACTTGCTGATATTGTGTTGGTGAACTTATAGTAGTATTAATGTTTTTAGATGTAAAATCCATCATAAAGTAGACATCATATGGCTTTTGGGTTTGTTGTGATTCATGTTTTTAACGCAGGTCATCAACAGAGAATATGATTCAAAGGGCATAAAAGTTACCGCATTTCACATTTTCAAAATGGGCCGATCTCGACTTGTTCCAACTTTTGTCAAAAACCCATTCTGACCCGAACCATAATGACTATTTTTACGATACGTTCTGACCCGGCCCACTTGTTTTGCCAGGTATACTGAAGATTAGTGACCCCATTGAAAAAAAAATTGTTTTTGTTTCATCTCCAAAGGTACTTTAAAAGGTCAAAACACTTTTCTAATCATTCTTCAACAAATTTCTTTGACGTAGTCTTTTGGTTAAATTTACTCATACTGTTGCTCGTTTTGCGATCGCAGAAAGCGGGCTTAACAAAGTTACAGGCTAGCAATGTGGAAAGGCTAAGTTTAATAATTAGTAAAAATCAGACAATTCAAAGTTTGAACAAGCCTTAAACGTGTTAAGTGATTCAAGTAAAACTGAACTTTTCAGAAACTATAATTAAAAAAATTAAACTTTTCAATCTTATGCAAAGCACCAGAAGATAAAACTCAAGTAGAAAAGCATAAGATGTATAGATCTTGTTCATGGATTCTCGAAAATGTGCAAAAGCTCAAAGTTCTTTATAAATATACCGAATCAAACACATACGTTTTACAACCTTTTTCCGCAAGTTTCAAACACAATAATCTAGTTTTGAGAAAACTATATCTCAAAAATTCCCAATTTTGTTACAAATTTGAGACTTCTGCATTGACACCACCAGCCCAGTTGTATGTGTGAAAAAAACACACATAATATATATAAATACACACACACATATGTAGATAAAATTTCATATCCTTGTAATCTGATACAAACAAACAAGAGCCATTCTGTTCTTCGAACCTATAAATCATAATGAAACAGCAACAAATTTATACACACACATAATCATATTGTATCATATCATATCCATTTAAGCCAAAGAATATTCATAAAAACACACTTATGCAGATGCAAAACTCCAAGGACTGCTTAACACATGCAACCATACAGACAGGCATATAGTCATAGCCGCATACGATTTCATACTCACATACCTATAAACTTCACGCCCTTTATCAACAGCCTCTTCATGAACCACGTCCACCTTTCGTTTCACACCGGTTGACAACTGCTCCAAGAAAAAGTCCAAAAACGATCTAACGGTCGCAAACGTCACCCTCCCGGTCACATCAAGAACAAGGCTTCGGTTACTAGGAACCGCCAAAGTTGAAGAAATCCTATTAATAATCCCATCATTCTCACTTTTCCGTATATTAATTCCATTTAAAACAAGCTCTTGTTTCCCTTTCGGATTTGAAATCACTTCATGTGACGTTTTGACTAGTGTCTCTATCGCACCATTGCAAAACGTGGACAGCAAATCCTTAACTTTTTCATCGTGTTTCGGGTTCGTTAACCCGGATATTATCTGATCGTACGGGTTTACATCCATTGTTTTGTCTAAATACACCGTCACCAACGTGCTCACAAACTGTTGTATACAATCACCAATTAGTTTCTTGCACTTCTCTTCCGCTATAACATCTACCCACTTCTGAACCGAATCTGTTGAAGACCCCGAACCGTTCAAATCATACCTAACCGCCATAACCATATTCTTAACAAAACTTCCAACAACAACCGACACAAAACCAGACCCAGCTGGCGAAAACAGCTTATCCAACGCCCTATCCGCAAAACCAACAGCGGGATCCCTTTTCCTACCTCCAACTCTATAACCTCTCAACACCCCGACAGTTAACGCTCGGGTAACACTAACAACCGAATCCGAAAACTCACTGGACTTGGCGACTTTCGATAACTGTTTCAAGCTATTGGGGATTTCATCAGAATCAGACTGTATGAACTGTTTCAAATCCTTTGAAACAACGGCTAACGTCTCGGCTGAGTCGCCTAGTAACTCGGCTATCGAAGCGATTGAGCTTAACACCTTGATAAGCCTCTCCTTCTTTTTGACCACAGATGGTAAGTTATAAACCCTAATTGCACCGTAAGTTGCAAAGCCTAACGCTGCGATGCAAATTATCCATTTTTTTCTCTTTTGGGTGAAATTAAAAGTCTTTTTGACAAGATCTAAATCCATATGACCACTAATTGTTTCGGAAACTAGAGCTTAATTCCGATTAAAATTGGCAATTGAGTTAGGGGTTTGAATGAAGATATAGATACAAGTAAACGTATACGTATAGGTGTGTGTGAATTAACGAACCTTGAAGCGGATATGAAGAACGAGTCTGCGTCGTCGAGTTTGGTTAACACCTACCTCCCAATCGTCTCATCCACTCCGGTTATTAATATTATATTTGGTTAAATTCAATTTTAGCTACTCAACTTTTCAAACTTTAAAATTGCCCCCCTATATTATAACAAAGTTGATTGCGTATTTCTGTATACTCATTAATTAGCATCAGTCTACAATCTCCTGATCTAGTGTTGAAGCGGAGTATAGAATGGTGGCCAATGTTGTGGTTAAAGCTAGCTGGTTGTGTAATTGAGTTATCGAATTTTATGTTCCTATTCGAAAAGCTACTATTGTTTACAACGACGAACGTGTATTCGATTTGTCAATTAGAAAATCTAGTTCAACGCTAATGAACAAAACATGTAGAGAATGGCATACATTTTTGTTCTAGAAGAAGTGTGAATTAATTATATTTAGGTTTTTCATATACTGTCTTCATCTCAGTACGTTGATGTCTTTAGCAAAGGGTTTCCTAGAGAGTTGTTTCAAGACTTCATATCCATTTTAAGGGTATGCCCTACCCTTGCTCTCGCTGAGGGAGACTACTCGAATATATATATATATATGTGTGTGTGTGTGTGTGTGTGTTATTGGGTACCTTAATTATGTTTCCATCAATTGGATTATTCTCTTTATATTCTCTTTATATAACTAGGGTTAAGTGATTGAAACATTGAAACCATAAATTATTTTTTAGTGGATCATCCTATATTTGTATTCGTACGTTTATCTAAACGGACATTTTGTCGATCTAGGTCAACAAAAACGTTTACCGTAATAACTCGGATTAAGCCATTAAAATATTATGGTTTCTTTATCTAGATCATGGGTTTTTTTATTCGATTCATAAATTCGTAGTGGTCATTGAACATGATTTCAATTCTTATTAATTTATTTGATTTGTTGCGTATGGACTTTTAAGGTGGTTTCAAATTTTATGATACATTTAATGTCATTGCAATTTTGATGGGCCTAAAAGCACTCACTTCTCATCCATCATCCCTAAATTCAATCTTGATTACAAGTGAAAATGAAAAAACAAACACACAGAAAACACCTCTACATCTCTTCCTTCATCCTCGCCTAGTCGTCTACATCCCCCTATTTTATGAGATAACAAACAAATCCCTTAAATTTTTTTTCTCTCTTCATCCCCATATTTATAACGTTTTTTATGAGTGCATGTGAGTGAAAGAAAGGGGGAAATAATACAAATAACTAGATAAACGAATTTAAAAATTATAACTTATAGTTAAATTAATTATAGGGTTGAAGTGCTCTAAGGGAATTTCATAATGAATCATACTTATCAAAAATCAATGTCCTCCTAGTTGAAGTAATCTATGGCACTCTTCATATCTCCATGGCCCTAACTCAAATACTAACTATTTAACAATTGAATCAGCCATCTTCAAATAACCATTATCATCTACATAATATATTAATATAGCCTAAATCTTAACAAGTTGACGATACACTCTTTAGTGATTCTCTCAAAATTATTCTTACATATCAAATGTCTTTGAAGTCTACTTTTCGGTCTTATACACCTCAATCATGTGATGTCTATATATCGGTGTCCATAATCAAATGATGTGTTGCAGCTTATAGTTGTAGTAGCGCCAAGAATATAGCTAGAATTTAGTTTCAATTGTGTGGAAGTCGGATATCTACGCTATTCAATTCTTTACTTGTCAATTACATTCATTCTAGAGCTCCTTGTCAAATTTGATCTCGACATATATGTTTGATTTGGTTTTTACAAATATGATTTCTCATCTAGCATTTATGTGCATGGCCAGAGATAAGAAAGTAAAAATCAATCCAATATATATAAGATAATATCTATATGCATGTGCAGTATATATACCATATGTATGTATTTATGTATTGAGAGAGACTGCTGATGATGTAATTGTAGTGTTATATTGTTTTACAAATATTTAACGTTGGTATAGTCATGACTAATTGGACAACAACTACATATATAGCGTTTAAATTTAATCCCTGCTAGGGTTTTCGGTGTTTAAATTCTCGGGGTTTTTCACGTTAAAAGTTTGGTATTCTTTGTGTGTTTTCTTTTTTGGTTATTTGATTTGTATTAGAAGTGCGGCACTTAGTACGTACGTGTTTGCATCCTCAAAAGTTCATTCGGGAACTTTTGATTAGATAAAGTGGAAAATTAAGTAAAGAAAAGATTATGGTGGTAATATAATTACCAGAAGGTGTGGTTAAGGGATCAAATTTGCCAATGAGCTATAATGAAAGTTTATAATAAGATTTCTCTCACACATATGTTTGAAGGCTAGTATAACGTTTACTTATGTGTGTTATGTTTGAACTTTGAACATTGAAATGGTATAATGTGTGGATAAGGATGACGAGTGCACTCCAAATGAATTAAGAACCCACTATTGGAATCACGGTCAACTCAACCACTTTCGTGGTCTTAAACGATGTTGTTCTAAGAAAATGTATAATCATTAATTTTGTTCTGTAAATTGGAGGCTCTAAAAGTGAGAGTGTAAAGCCCTAGCTTTATTTTGTTGGCTCTAGAGGCGGACTTGATTGGAATGTAAATTATTATTAGGATATTATTACTGTTTATTAGTATCGAGTTTATCTTACGTCATAAATAGTATAGGTGGTTATGAGTCAACTGTTGGAAAGCATGAAGGGTTGTAATTGTAAAGTCCCATTATAATCGATGAACTTGAGTAAACTTCATATTCTTCTAGTTATTTTGTTATCTCTCTAAATCGATCATAACATTGGTATCAGAGTTGTCAAATCCTCATCATAGTTCTTACCGACGGAAATTTATAGCGCCAATTCAACAAGTACAACAACAAAGGTATGACATGCAATCAAAAATTTTGCAGCGGTGACCAAATTTGATCAAATTCAATAGTGCGGGTGATCGATGGTTAGGGCAACAAAAGGATCCTTCACTCAAGCAAGATTGCGTTTAGTATCGAAATTATCAAGTAACTAATAATATTAGTATGGAGAGGATACATTTAACAACACTAATTAAAAATTGAAACTTTTATTGATAAAAGAAAGGTCAAAATTCAAATAAAAAAATATATAAATTCAACGAGCCAGGCTGTAAGGCCCTGTTTGTTTTTGCCTCTTTTTTCTGAATAGAGGAAAACGTCTGATTCGGTCAGACGTAATCAGACGTGGGGCTGTTTGTTTTTTTTGGCATTAAGAGGTTCAGCGTATTAATAGCATCTGAACCAATAAGAGCTTTTAGTGGGTCTGAAAACCTCTTAACCAAAAAAAAACATACGTTTGTCTCCGGCCTCCATTAACTTCTAACCCGGAGACTAGGCTCCATCTCCGACGACTAGAGGTTCGTCTCTAGCCTCCACCTCTTAATGATTCAGATTTCAGATATTTGAACCACCTCTTAACATTCAGATGTGATATTCAGATTCAGACTTAAACCTCTAAAAAAACAAACGGAGCCTAAAAAAAGAGAGAAGTTATAACATAGAGAAAAAACAAAATCCTAACTGAAGAGGTAGGTCCCCGCAAAGCCCTGTTGGACCCGCAAGACACACCTTGATGGGGTACGTCTGCGCAAAGACCAACTGGTTCCGCAAGACCCACCATGCTCAGAGAGATGAAGACCTTACACGCAGTAAGCCAGCTGTTTCCGCAGGAAAGCTTCCCTTGGTACAGTACCCTGCCTGTTCCCGCAGCTATGGGTACAAGCTGAGAAGGAAGGCTACCCGCACTAACAGTAAAGCTACACGCATAAGGCACTAACTCTTAATACTTCAGCAATGTCACCTGAAGAAGGAATGAGCAAGGCGGGAATATTCCCGCCCAAAAGAGCCAGTCCGTATGCTTCTGGAAGATCTTTTGTACTATACCTGCCAAGGTATGGACAAAATAGACAAGATCTGACCAAAGCAGCCCATGAACCAATCACAGGGTGACAGCTCACCGACAATAGTACGAGGAGGAGCATGCTCCAGTACAAAATGTCACTATCAGCCGCTGCCTACCCACCAACCCTCATCGTGGCACGTACATAGCCTGTAGTTTGTGGAAAAGGAATAGTACACAGCCGGCCATGTCACTATCAGCCGCTGCCTACCCACCAACCACCAGCATGGCACGTACGTAGCCCACAGTTGGTGGAAAAGGAATATTATACAGCTGGCTGTACCTGCTTGGAAACCTACCTTCGGCTATAAATACTCCAACACCTTGGAACGGTATCAAGACATATCATCTGATATTATCTTATCTTCCCTAGCTATTTCTCTCAATATACACTTATATTCAGAGCAATCTAGTCTGATTCTCACGCCGGAGGGTGGTCACAAGGAGGAACCCCCCCTTCTCAGTGACGAGCTCACGGTGTCTGTTTTGCAGGTCATCAGAAGAATAACCATCTTTGCAGGACCTAACCCTCGTGGGAAACATCTACTTAACCCTAAGATTATCCATAATCCGCCGGGGTTACATAGTGTTTCTTCATTGGCGCCATCCGTGCATAAAAGCTAGAACTAATTCTTTTTCAGTTTTTTCAAAACCTCTGGAAAGATGGTTAAGGTTACTCCGATGCCAAGGCCAACGAGTGACTAAGAAACTCCGGTAACCACAACCCCAGCTAGTGGGGGGAACACCGGCGAGTACACAATTTTTACGAACACTACCCCGGTTACCCAAGCGGGGGCAAGTGCAGTAAACAATCCTTCACTGGGATTCACCGATACCCAGTTGGAGAGACAACAGACGAGGCTCCCCCGCCAAACACTTGATCAAGTTAAAGCGTGGGCGGAAGCACGTCAGAAGGAATTCCAAGCTGAGTTGGATGAACGCTTACGTTCACTCCAACAGGCTGACGAATTCGGAAGCACTCGACAACAGCTCAACATGAGCAATGAGTGCGAGTACTTGGACGATGATTGCGAGGAGTCCGACAGTGACGCAAACCCTCGTCATAGGGCGAAAGGGAAGCGCAAGGAAACGGACTTCCAACCGAGAAGGAATTTTGGAGAAACCTTCAAACCAAGGAACGCGGGGGGAAACCCACGTGACTTCTCCAAAACCTTTAGACCAACTGTTGCAAATGCGGGAACGTCCAAGTTTGCAAGGGACATTGCGGAAGCTATCGCCCCGAAGAGTGCCAAACAGATGTCCAACATTGGCACTTATGATGGTATATCCGACCCAGACGATCACTTGAACAGATTCATAGCGGGGGCAACCGTCAGTAACTGGACGGAACCCACGTGGTGTTATATGTTCCAGATGACGCTGGTTGGAGCGGCCAGGGCGTGGTTTGATCGTTTACCGGTCCACCACATCTATGATTGGGCGGACTTCCAACACAAGTTCAGCCAGCACTTCAGTCAACAGAGGAAATATACTGAAGAGCAGTGGACGATCCTCAACTGCGTTAGAGAGGAGGATGAATCTTTACTAGACTTCATCACTCGCTTCAACTCGAAGAAGCTGAGTCTGGGCACCATAAGCGAAGATCTTGTTCGCGCCGCTTTCATCCAGGGCGCCGAATACCCAGAGCTTTTCCGCACGTTGACGGGTAAAGACGGCATGCCATCCACATGGGATGCCATCATGACGGCGGCCAAGCGCTTTGGCGAAACGGAGAAGCAACTGGGTAGGAATCTTCCCCAGAGTACAAACCTCTACACGCAGAGGACTAGAGAAAACAACGTCCGGACCGCCCGGCAAAACAAAAAGAGGAAGCTAGGTATTTGGCAGTCAAGGGTAAACTTTGACACCTCATCCAGCTCTCGCCCTCTAGTAGGCGGAAGGGAAAACACGCACCCATCAAGCCGAAACCCCCGGTGGACTCCACTCACCAAAAGCGTCACGGAGATATTTGCCACCGAGAAACTCCCATGGCAAAAGCTCCAATGATCCGGCAGCGATATAACGCGGATCAGAGCAAATCCTGTGACTTCCACGGGACAAAGGGTCACACCACTGAGGAGTGTACATCCTTGAAGGATATTGTTGAAACATTCGTCAAGGATGGAAAACTTACACACCTTGTGGCATCAATCAAGAATGGAGGGATGAATGATAACCAATACAAAGGCAACGGACGAAAGCCCGTTGACATCAGCATCCACATGATTCATAGTAACGTCAGAGGAAGAAAAAGACGAACGACAGAACCATGCGCGTGGAAGGAAGCTGAGGTGCGCTTCCCGCGAGTGCCAGGAAAACCCAGCAAAGAAGGCCCTATCGTCATCAAAAGCCAGCTGGGGCACTACATCACTTCCCGCACTCTTGCTGACAACGGCGCCTCGTCAACGGTTATGTACAGGCAGTTCTTCGACAAGCTAGACGACGAAGACAATGAACGCCTGGAAACGGTCTACGCCTCGATGGAAGGGTTCGATGGCAGCACAAACACCCCCTGGGTATCCTATCTTTCCCCGTCACTCTCACGGACGGGAAACACTCCCGCACAGAAGACGTGGACTTTGTCGTAATGAGGAAGCCACACCACACATACGACATTCTCTTCAGGAGAGACGGGATGGCAAGATTCAATGCCGTGGTATCTTCAGTCCACGGCATTATGGGATGGCCAACAGCTGAGGGTGTAGCAATGATCACCGGTATTCCCCAGGTATGCATCGCATCTGTCTCATCTAAACCCAAACCAAAGATGGCTAAACCAACCATCACCGAACCAGAAGAATGGGCCTTCAATGGCAAATACCCTGACCAGGCTGTTACCATTGGCCCAACAGTCACTGATCCTACGCGCACCTTACTCAAACGCTTACTACAGAAAAACGCTGACATCTTCGCGTGGACACCAGCTGACATGACTGGTGTACCTCGAAGTAAGGCAGAGCATAAGCTCAAGTGTGACCCGGCTTTTACGCCAGTCATACAAAAGCGCAGAGTAATGGGGGCGGAACAAGCTAACGCGTGTAGAACCCAAGTCAAGGAACTCCTTGACGCGGGCATCGTACGCGTTAGCAGATATCAAACATGGGTTGCAAATCCCGTCATGGTACCGAAATCTAACAAACAATGGCGCATGTGCATAGATTTCAAAGACTTAAACAAAGCATGCCCCAAAGATTGTTACCCGTTACCCGAAATTGACCTTAAGGTAGATTCGTTAGCACCGTTTCGCCTTAAATGCTTCCTTGATGCGTATAAGGGGTGCCATCAAATCCACATGGCCGTTGACGATCAGGACAAAACCGCATTTCGGACGCCCGATGGCACATTTTGTTATCAAATGATGCCATTCGGACTTAAGAATGCCGGGTCCACATACCAACGCCTGATGGACAAAGAGTTTCATGCCCAAATTGGGAGGAACTTGAAAGTCTACATGGATGACTTGGTCATCAAAAGCCCTGAGCCAGAAGCAATGTTGAAAGACATCGAAGAAACTTTCAACACGCTCAGAAAGATAAACATGAAGCTCAATCCGAGCAAGTGTTCCTTTGGGATGGAAGAAGGGAAGTTCTTAGGAGTCATTGTTACTAAAGATGGCTTCAGAGCGAACCCTGAAAAGGTCGAAGCCATTATCAAAATGGAATCACCTACTACCATCAAGCAAGCTCAGACACTGAATGGACGACTAGTCGCACTTAACCGCTTTTTGGCAAACCATGCGGATAGGTCGTTCCCATTCGTGTCAACATTGAGAAACTGTTTAAAGAAAACGCACTTCCGCTGGACACCAGAAGCGGAAGCAGCTTTTCAGGAAATTCGGTCACGCTTGATCGAACTCCCAACGCTCACAGCACCAGAAACGGGGGAGGAATTAATCCTATACCTTTCCGCCACAGATAGAGCAACCGGGGCAGTCCTGCTAGTAGAGCGAAAAGGCATCCAGATGTCAATCTACTATGTTAGCCGTGTCCTAACAGACGTAGAAACCCGGTACTCTACCCTGGAAAAATTAGTCTTAGCACTTGTACAGGCTTCACGCAGGCTAAGACGATATTTCCAAGGTCACCCAATCACCATTCTCACCAACTTCAAACTTGCAAACGTTCTAGGCAAACCCGAATTGTCAGGACGCCTAGCCAAATGGGCAATAGAATTGGGAGAATACGCGATAAAGTACAAGCCAAGACCAGCCATAAAAGGCCAGGTCTTGGCCGACTTTATTGCAGAAGTCCCCGCTTCGCGGGAGAAAGAGTGCCAGGAGGAGGCTCAACCCTCTCCAGCACAGGACATCGATGATGTCTGGCGACTCTACACTGATGGAGCAGCCAACAACGAGGGTTCAGGCGCAGGGTTGAAACTAACCAACCCAGCAGGCCAAGAATACACTTACGCTATTCGACTGGATTTTCCAAGTACGAATAACGAAGCGGAGTATGAAGCATTCTTGGCCGGGCTGAGAATTACGCGTAAGATGGGAGTGAAAAACTTGGAAGCCCACGTGGATTCCATGTTAGTAGCCAACCAAATAAACGGGACGTACACGGCCGTGAACGACACAATGGCCCTGTACCTCGCACAAGCAAAAACCCTTATGCGCGATTTTAACGATTGTAAAGTCATACACGTCAAGCGTAGCGAAAACAAATCTGCAGATGCGTTAAGCAAGCTTGCATCATTAGCCTTCACCCACTTGGGAAAGGACATCCGCATTGAACTCCTTGGAGCACCATCAGTCCCGCACAAGGAAATCTGTGTCATCCAAACCGGCACAGAAACGTGGATGACACCAATAATAAATTACCTTGCGGCGGGTATACTACCAGAGTAAAAAACACAGGCAAGAAAAATTCGCTGTAAAGCACTGAACTATCAACTCATCTATGACATCCTTTACAGACGTAATTTTCTTGGCCCACTCCTAAGATGCGTGGACAACCAAGATGCTGGCTACCTCCTAAGGGAAGTGCACGAGGTCATCTGTGGAGTACACGCAGGTCCACGCGCTGTTGTAGCTAAGCTAAACAACGCGGGATACTTTTGGCCGGGGATGCATACGGATGCGCTGGCATACATCAGAAAGTGTAGGTCTTGCCAACTCTACGCACCCAACACGCATCGCCCGAAGAATGAACTTGTTCCAGTCACCTCTTCATGGCCATTTCAGAAGTGGGCCATCGATGTGACAGGCCCATTTCCCACAGCAGCAGGGAACGTTCAGTTTCTAGTGGTAGCCATCGACTACTTCACCAAGTGGATAGAAGCAAAACCCTTAGCCCAAACAACCGCAAAACATATCAAAAAATTTATTTGGGAATTTATTATTTGTCGTTTTGGACTTCCACAGAATTTGGTGAGCGATAACGGCACCAACTTTGCTGACAAGAAGCTACAAAAGTGGCTGGAAGAACTTCAAATCACCCACACCTTTACCTCAGTGGCGCACCCGCAGGGTAATGTGAGGTGGAAAGAGCAAATAAGAGCATCGTCGACGGCATAAAGAAAAGACTCTTGGAACACAGATCTGGCTGGGTGGACGAAGTTCCACACGTCCTTTGGGCAAACAGAACGCTGAAAAAGGCAAGTACGGGAGAAACCCCGTTCAGCCTCACTTATGGCACTGAAGCCATGGTCCTGGTCGAAATTGGTCTACCCTCACCAAGGGTCTTGACTCAGCCAGAAGACAATGATGCAGAAAGACGGTTAGACCTTATGCTAACCGAAGAACGCAGAGACTTAGCCGCAGCGCATGAAGAGAATTACAAGCGACAAATACAAAAATACTACAACACGCGGGTAAAACTCTGCAACTTCAATGTATGAGACTACATATTGCGTAACAACGAGGCTTCGAACCAAGAGCGCCCAGGAAAGCTGGCCCCGGTCTGGGAAGGACCATACATTATCAAAGAAGTTTTGGGAAAGGGAGCATACCGGCTCGAAAGGCTCGATGGCACCCCCATCCCAAGAACATGGAATGGAGCTCAATTACGCAAATGTTACATGTAGATCAATTCCAAACTTGTAAAGAAAAGGCCTAGAGCCACTTCTAATGGAAATGATTCTCCTTTATCACATTGTGTTGATAGCCTTACCTTTATACTTATGAACTTTCCACACTGATATGCCGGTATTCACCGCATAAATAAGTGTGAAAAGAAGTAAGTCGTTGCGTATGAAAGGCGGTAAAACCCGCATAAGCTTAAAAACGGTAAAAATTTCTAAGGAAAAGATGAGGAAAACCTTCACGCAGGTCAGATATAGGTAAAGTTTAGCCATCCTACTAAGTGAAAGTGACGGTCTTACCCGCACAATCACGAAAGAGAAAGCAAAACTTTAACCTATTATATGCCACGTTGAAAGGTTAACTTATCCAAAGTACTCAAGAAATTGCTAAGTTAAACTAAAATATGCGTGAAAACATATAAGGTTTACAAGGCAAGGCATTAACAAATAATTTATGTTCCATCAAAATTCAAATATTACAAGAATTGCTGGGCATATACCCGCATACAAAAATATAAATCTATTCTAACAGTGGGAAGGGATCTAAAGGATCAAGCTTCAGGACCACTCCCGCTTGAACCCGCACCATCAGTTGAGTGTGGCGGTTCAAGGAAAGCCTTGAGAATAGCTAGCCCATCATCAGCAGCCGCAATCTCGTTCACCTTCCCCACCAGCGGATGCGGGAAGGCAGCATACTGATTCAATGCTTGGTCATAAGCAGCTTCAGTATCCACGTCATAAAGAGGGAAGTTAGAAGGCGGGATGCCTTGTTCAACAAACCCTAGACGAAGCAGGAACCCAGCCTTTTCCCCATCCTCATGAGAAGCGTTGAGGGCTGCGCTCATAGCATCGTCATAGGATGTGTTCGTGAGAACCCGATACACAACCTACAAAATAAAAATATATTAAAAACTTTTCTAAGTATAAAGAAAAGCGTGAAGAAACTACGGAACTACGCATACATGCGACAACGCTTCTCGTAGAAGCCACTCCTTGGTGACCAGAGCCTCCTGGAGGGCAGCTTGAGCTTCATCACGGGCGCGTTCGGCTTCATTTTTAGTAAGGTTGGCAAGCAACACATCTTTAGCTGCAGCCTCTTCAACGCCCTTCAGCTTACGCTCAGTGTGGTCAAGCATGCCCCTCTGGTCCAAGATCTCTTGGAGCTTCTTGGCGTCTTCCATGGCCAAGGCATCATGAGCCTGCTGGAGCTTCTCTAATCTGGCCTTAAGTTCTTCAACTTCAGTGCGTAGAGGCTCAGCAACAGCTTCAGCCTTGGTGGCCCTTTCGGTTGCTTTCCGTGCAGTCTCCTTAGCCAACCTAAGCTGTTCGTTAACAGCTTGGGTAGCCTTGGAACGGGCCTCGAGCCGGGCCTGAACTTCAACCTCGAGGGCCTTGAAGGCCTTTTCCTTCTCCGCAGCAATGGCGGCAAGTCTCCTGTTCTCCTCCCGGATAGCCCGCGCCTGAGCCACTTCCTGGCTACGCGCCGTCTTTAACTTGTCGTTTTCACGACAAAGCAACTCGACGAGCGGCTGCATCCGGGCAAGGAGAATCCGAAGCTCATTCGTCAGCCTACCCTCCTGGTAGCTAGACATGGCTTCCCCCAACGCACCACTTGGGGCGGCTTGGCGTGCCCATTCGACACAATCCGCAGCAGTCCGGAGGGTCGTTCCCCGGCGGATACTCCACCGAGGAGCGTACACCTCGTTGGAATCACGAACTGCAATAAAAAAAACAGTTAAAAAAAAGATGATAAAAGGGATAAGGCCAAAATATCCCCACGCACCTGTAGGGTCGACAACAGGTCGATAGGCACCAAACCCATCACCTGAACCTAAAGGATATCCATCCAAAAGGTCAAGGAGATGGGAAGGAGGCAAAGATGGGCTATAAGCCCCAACCCTGAACGTACCTGAGGGACCGGCCGTAGTCGCCGGCGCCGGAGGAGGCATTGTAGAGGCCCCTGCGATAGAAATCAATGGAGGTGAACTCACTAGAGGTGAACTCTCAACCGTGGCCGTCGCTGTGGAAGAACCCGCAGAAAAAACCACTGCCGGCTCAGTGAAGGATTCCGTGAAGATGGCACTGACAGCCGGCGGAGATGATGTTACAGTTGGAACAGTTGCCTCAACGGGATGAGCAACTGAACCAATGCTGCAAACAGGCGCAGCCGCCTGGGTCATCGCCTCGGGTAGGTTGACCAAACCTACCGTCATGGGTCCAGAGATGCTCCTTCCCGCTCCACTCTGAAATGCGGTTGCATCCACGCCTGCACGAAGACAAGATATATAAGTATGATGGCGGAAAGATATGCAGTTAAGCTGAATATAATTTATACTTACGAGTTTTCTTAAGCTTGAAGGTTCTGACAGGCGTGGACGAACCCGATGGAGCCGGCCTCTTCATGCCGGTCACCGTCGTCGTACTGGGCTGCCCGGAGGTGATAGCAGTCTCAACCTCCGGAACAGTGGTCTCACCATCACCAGGGTTCCCCACTGCCTCCTCGCTCTCGGTCTCCGAGTCAGACCGGTTCCCCTGATCGGCAGTGGAGGTAACCTTCGACTTGCCCTTCGCGCCAACAGCCTTCTTCTTCCTCACGAAGAAAGGACCATCTGCGGATTCCTCATCAGAAGATGACAAAATTAGAGGAATTCCAGCAGAGGTTTGAGCATGGAGAGGGCGGGGGTTAAAGAAACCCTTACCTGGCCGCGTGGCGCTCAGAATCTCGTGGCCTGGCGGGTAGACCTCCACAAACCGATCCGCCGTTTGCTCCAGGATGGGCAACTCGTTCTCATCAAGAGCACGAGTACCCAGCCGAGCGGGACCACCGCTCTTACGCGGTTGTAGAAGCGACTGCAAGTTGTTTCCCTCTGAAAATAAAAAGAAAGAAATGGTTAGAACAAAAACCCTAAATTAGCAAATAATATGAAGCGTACCGTAAGGGATAGAGTTCAAACCGTATTCGAGGACGATGGGAATCTGTGGCGCCTCTTCCCCAGCACCTTTCCACACCCGGCTCATACCGAGCATCACCATCCCAGACTCCGCAAATCGGTAAACCGGAGTCTGGATCCGGGAGATCTTGGTAAACCATTCCGCCTCCTGGTAGTTGGAGACGTGAAGGTTGGGGAGTGCTCTCCCGTTCTTGAATGTCATCGCAATAGGGACGACACGGGCAGAGATATAGACGAACTCCCGCTTCCAAGACCGAAGACTGCGCTCGGTAGCACAGATCTTCAAACCATTGATCCGAGTGACCAAGGTGTACCAGCCTTGGATGCACCTCCAAGAGTAGAAGGTCATCAGGCGGTCGACGCGGGGCTCCACACCCAGAATGAGGCACACCCATTCAAAATGGCGGATCTTGGCGATCGCCACTGGGTGTACCTCCGTCAAGTGTACACCGTGTTTCTCCAAAACACGGTACACAAACTTCGTCAATGGGAACCTGAGATTCCCATAGATGAAGAATGCAACATATACCCCTATCTTGCCCTTGGGGGCATCGTACACCGTTTGGTGAGGCTCAGGAAACTCAGGCTCGAAAGGCTCGAGCATGAACTTCTTGACGATGTACTCATAAAGGTCGACGGAAAGAGCACACTGGCACTCGCCAGCAGTACTCTTATCGTCCTTGTCAGAAGTGGACGTTGGGTTCTCGATATACACGTCGGACTCTTCAGCGGTGACTTCTGGATCGTGAAGGGAAGACATGTTGGGGATGGAAAGAAGAACGATTTCAGGAGAATGCTCGACAAAAGTTAGAGTATTCGCCGGAAATCGCTTAGAAGAAGAAGGAAGTGAAAGTGTGAGTTGAGATGCATCCCCTCCTCCCTTTATATACTCATCGCAATGAATGCGATGAATTTAATGCGGAGAGAGGAAAGCGCAGGAGCAATGAGAAGATGACACGTGGAAAGCAAGCTGGCAACAGCTGTCGACAGGACGCGTGCCGTAAAATTCGCGCCCACGCGCCCGAAAACTCGCGCCCACGCGCCTGAAAAGCGTCTGGAATGACCATATAATGTCACGTCGCCATAACTTCCTGCATGTCCTGAAACTGTCAGAAGAAACCGTCGGAAGACGCTAACGTCCCTTCAACAGTTTGGACTGTTCTTATCCTTTCACCAACTCTTCGAATTTCAAAAAGATTCAAAAAGACTCAAAAATAAGAGGGAATATACCCCCTTACCTTGGGAAGTAAAAAACCATAAGACAAGTGCGGGTACAGTGTCAAGGCGAAACCCTTCACATACTTAGCACTTGCAGGGAATTAAAGCCAAGAAGGATCTTATGGGCCGTGCTTGCGGAAAGAGAAATAACACCTCCGCATAGCGGGAACGTTGAGAACTAGCTTGTTTGAAACTTCAAGGCGGAATTGGTGGTTTAACATAACTGATCACTATGTCCAAAACTACCAAAACCTCGTGGAGAGCCTATATAAGTGAAACTCAACGCTCCCGACTTGCGGAGAGGTTAAACACCTACACGCATCATAACCAAAGATCAGGCAGAAAAGTCAGGAATTTCTGCAAGTGACATTAGGAAAACCGCGGGAAGAATCCCCACGGAAAACCTTAAAAAACAAAAACCTCTTTCAAAACCCCTTGCTTAAAGTCCAAAAGTTCACCTCACTAATTCATGAGAAGAACAATGGACTGGGGGGACTTGAAGAGGTAGGTCCCCGCAAAGCCCAGTTGGACCCGCAAGACACACCTTGATGGGGTACGTCTGCGCAAAGACCAACTGGTTCCGCAAGACCCACCATGAAGACCTTACACGCAGTAATCCAGCTGTTCCCGCAGGAAAGCCTCCCTTGGCACAGTACCCTGCCTGTTCCCGCAGCTATGGGTACAAGCTGAGAAGGAAGGCTAACCGCACTAACAGTAAAGCTACACGCATAAGGCACTAACTCTTAATACTTCAGCAATGTCACCTGAAGAAGGAATGAGCAAGGCGGGGAATATTCCCGCCCAAAAGAGCCAGTCCGTATGCTTCTGGAAGATCTTTTGTACTATACCTGCCAAGGTATGGACAAAATAGACAAGATCTGACCAAAGCAGCCCATGAACCAATCACAGGGTGACAGCTCACCGACAATAGTACGAGGAGGAGCATGCTCCAGTACAAAATGTCACAATCAGCCGCTGCCTACCCACCAACCCTCATCGTGGCACGTACATAGCCTGTAGTTTGTGGAAAAGGAATAGTACACAGCCGGCCATGTCACTATCAGCCGCTGCCTACCCACCAACCACCAGCATGGCACGTACGTAGCCCACAGTTGGTGGAAAATGAATATTATACAGCTGGCTGTACCTGCTTGGAAACCTACCTTCGGCTATAAATACTCCAACACCTTGGATCGGTATCAAGACATATCATCTGATATTATCTTATCTTCCCTAGCTATTTCTCTCAATATACACTTATATTCAGAGCAATCTAGTCTGATTCTCACGCCGGAGGGTGGTCACAAGGAGGAACCCCCCCCCCCCCCTTCTCAGTGACGAGCTCACGGTGTCTGTTTTGCAGGTCATCAGAAGAATAACCATCTTTGCAGGACCTAACCCTCGTGAGAAACATCTACTTAACCCTAAGATTATCCATAATCCGCCGGGGTCACATAGTGTTTATTCACTAACCCATCTTAGTGTATGTGAATTATTTCTTTTGTGTACCCATTCTTTAATAATTTCTTGTGTGTGCCCACTGTGGCACTGCCCTACTACCCTAAGCTTTAATAATTCGAAATAAAGTTGTGGCCATATTTAAAAAGCTTTCCACAAATTGAACATCTTCAATTCTTCACACAAATGTCACTTTCACTTATCACAATACTTAACAAACCATACCTAGCTCACCGAAATCGAATTTTTTATGCGGTTATAATTCAGTTAACCGATATGAACTAGTCGTAGGGGAAGGTACATATAGTCGTTTAAAATCGGTTACCTTGTTAACCCGTATGTTAATAATATAAATAGATACGGAATATTAAGGTTTGATTACACAACTTCTAAAGCTATCAAAAAACGAAAAGTCACTCTTAAATCCTAAATTTTGAGAAGCTCCAAAATGACACAATCTTAAAGTTCCGTTGGCAATGTTTCCTTATTTGAGCCAATCGTGGTTCGGATTATTCCTACAACGAGGAACACAACGAGGAACCCAACTGGGATACTCGGCTTCGTCTAGTTTTGTGAAATCATTCGATTAGCCGACCAAGAAAATGAAAAAAAAAATCAAGAAGTGCAAGAGTCGGCAAGAAAATATGTAGTATAAGAATTTGGTGTTTTAAAATCTAAACGTACGTACTAGCTATAATTCATTAACTAGAACAGGTAACAAAGCACGACAAGATTAGCAACTGAAGAGGTTGGGTGCTAACCCACCTCCAAAGTACGTGCTCCGCGGACAACCACGCATTCCTCAGACCACATAGCTCCAGACGCGAAGATGTAACTTCTAGAAGAAGGGACAACCAAGATCTTTCTAGCCATGGTGCAAAAAGAAAGTATCTTCATGAAAATGACTTCCAACCTATAAAATGGTGACAACACATCCAAGCTAGTATATCATAGTACTAGGTCACCATGAGTCAGTTGTCCTATGTACCAACCGCCTCATAGGCACGTGCGCACATCCCGATTGGAACACGTGGAATACGACAATTGACCTACTCTCCTCCCATGGCTATAAATACCACCTCAAGGTGAACGGTAAAAGGATTTACATCCACGCATCCGCTTTCTTAACTCTCAACTCTCATACTTATACGTTTAGTTACCCATACTGATTCTCACGCCGGATAGTGGTTACGAAGAAACCCCCCATCTCATCCTCGTAACGAGCTCACGCTGCCTTGTTTTGTAGATCTTTTCAGTCAGATCGACAGAATTGTATACCACATTGATGGAGATACTAAAAGCATTAACCCAAGGATTACCCATAGTCCGAGGGTGATTTAGTGTTTCTTCAGCAACGTAATGTACACATGCACAAAATGATTTTAAAATAGGACGGAATGAGCCGGATCCTCCTACGGGTGAAGTTCTTGATGACAAATTAATAATATCTTTATGGAGTTGTGGTATCAAGACGAGTAGTTAATATGAGCATCTACAACAACAAACTCATACAGAGTGACATATCATCGCCACATCATTTTTCAAACTTATCTCAAAAACATCATTTTCTTCCACACAACAAACCTCCACAAACCATATTTAAAATATTAAATGGGTGTGTGTGTATAATATATGTGTGTGCACGTGAGAGGGGGTGCCACATCACTAGTTTTTTTGCAAGCTTGTAGCAAATGACTTCACACCCAAAACCTTCATTTCACAACAAGGAAGTTTTATACTCCAAGTTTGTCAATCGTCATATAGATTCAAACCTATGGAAAAAGAGCTTGTTGTGAATCCTCTTAATTTATAACTATATAACTATAACTATATATATATCGTTATATATTAAGAGCTTATATATATTTTACTGTTTTGAAGTCATCTATGATTTTTATATCTAAACAACAATAATGATATTTTTTTAAAACGCTTTTATTATTTTTATTTAGAAAACAATGTTTGGTTTTGGAATGAGAGATTTTGAGTTCAAGTCTCATAGATCAAATGAATTAAAAGAAATTTGCCTTTCCAAAAAAAAAAAAGTTTGTTTTAAGGAAAATGGTGAGTACCCTAACCCCATTTCTTCATGGTTTGTAGTTTTGGGTACCTTATATGAAGGCTCCTATTTAAAACACCTTCCACTCTCTCATATTTCATGAACTTGTAATCTTTACAATTCTCCCTTGACCTCTCACCATATTTCTCACTCACACATGGGCTCTTTGGTGGGACATGTTGCACCAGGGTTATGTTTTCTTGTAATTGGTTTATGGCACCTTGTTAACCATATTAAACTTCATGTTCAAAATCCCAAAACCTTCCATTCTTTACCATGGTTTCCCTTCACCAAAATAAGGTACTTGGAATTGTTCTTGATCATGATTAGTTGCTCTATATCCATAGCCATGGAGCTATTTATCGGGCCAGCACGCCATCAGCCATTGGACATTGACGGCACCATTCCATCCTATCATCTCCGCAGCTTTGAGCACTCATTCATTTCCATGACCTTTTTGGTCTATGCTTCTTTCGCAATAATAATAGACAAGTTTATACCCAAAGCCCAATATGAGTTGACCCAGTTACTTGTAAGTATCGCTTTAGGGCAAGAACTTCTCATCTTCCACCTTCACTCGACTGATCACAAAGGCGTTGAAGGGCATTATCATATGCATCTACAAATACTCATTCTTATTTCTCTTGTCACTACACTTATGGGCTTTCGATACAAAAATAGCTTCATAGTTAGTGTCATAAGGCCCATCGGCATATTCTTTCAAGGTCTATGGCTCATAGTGATGGGTTTTATGCTTTGGACAA
This sequence comes from Bidens hawaiensis, assembly GCF_021521415.1. Taxonomy (NCBI): domain Eukaryota; kingdom Viridiplantae; phylum Streptophyta; class Magnoliopsida; order Asterales; family Asteraceae; genus Bidens; species Bidens hawaiensis. The sequence goes on from NW_027496699.1 coordinate 44,251, forward strand.
GAAGCTTGATTCCTAAATGTTGCTTTTTGAACTATGACGGTCACTATGTTGTTCGGTGTCATGGGGATGAAGCCTTAAAACGTGCTAAATCGTTAGTGAATATCCAATTTAGTTGGTACATAATATGCGTTACGATTTTCATGATGTCACTGTACTTTGCTATGCATAAAATATACGAGGGAAGAATTGAGTACCTGCCACTAACAAAGTATGGTCCATATGAAGACCATGTAGACGAAGAAATCGAGGCTAAAACGAAAACACCCACTTGAAGAATCAAAAAAACTTTCTTATCGGAGAAATCTTTTGCTCCAAACGACATGGAAAGGTAAAAGCGACCAAGTGGTTAATTTAATGGATTACTTTTTAATATAAAAGTTTGTATGTATATATTTGTTTTAGTTGTTTTAAGTAGATTTGTAATAAAGTAATGTTTTGATTTTATGAAATAAAATAAATAATACTATTCGAGTAGTAGAAAAAATATATATATTGTAATAGCTAATATTTTCATCATGTCTAAAGTAAAACTAGAATCTAACAACTTTTTGATTAAGAGCCATACACATTTAACACTAGACCCCATTCAAAATATAAGATTTTTAACAATTTTGTTACAAAGTATTTACTATTACCAAGTACCAACACTTTGTTTTCTTGGGACCAAAAGTTAATATCATTATGAGCCTAGATCAAGTGGATCTCCACATTACTGGCCTACAATTTGTCCCTTATTCTTGTCATTTAACCAAGCCCAACCCAACAAACACCAAAGATCTCTCTCAATAGTCAATACCATATCGGTAGTAACAATCAACACAATTCCCCGTATGCCTATGTAAGTATGTATTTCCATTCGACTTTTTTGTGCAAAAAAAAAAACAAATTACATATATGAAACTGGGATACAAGTTAAAACAAGAATCAGTAAAAGTATCAACAGAATCGCCATACCTTTTGTTACGGTTTGCCTATTTTGGTTTTTGGTCATAACAAAACCAAACGAGAAATCCAGTAATTTAAAAAGAATGAAAACTGTCGGTCAGTTATTTCGTTTCGTACACACCTTTATTTAGGGAGGACTCCCAAGTCCTAACTAACGAAATGTTTTCCACCCCCTCTTAACTTTGAAGTCTTTGATGTTCTTCCACTATTCTCAAACTAACACGATCCAAAGTTCCAAACTATGTTAGTTATTGCTGCATTACACTTTTAGCTAAGAATAAACGTTTTCAGTACCAAATATTTCAAATTCTTAAGATGGGTCAAATGGACAATTTTAAGACTTTTATTTCTATTATCCAAAGAAACATTTTGGTGTTGATACGATGTTACTACTGCCGGCGGCGAGAGTTGGTCTCTTAACCCACCGCTTCTCCTCTTCACTCCCTTTCAGAACCACCGTCACATGTCACTCAGCCGCCACTAAAACCCCCAAACTCGCCGCCAATTTCACCCAAACCATCCTCTTCATCCCACCTGGAATAACCCCTGATGAAGTCACCCAAAACACCATCTTACCCGGTTCCAACATCGTTCTCGGACCTTACGCCGGTGACTCCAAGGTCAAAGAGGTCCACTTTGTCGGCAGCAGTGCTCGCCCCAAAGACGACCGACCCTAATTCGCCATGTTGGGTCGGTCCAATGTGGGCAAATCGTCGTTAATTAATTCGTTAGTCAGGAAGAAAGAAGTCGCCTTAACTTCCAAAAAACCAGGCAGGTTACCTTTTGATTCAATTGATTCATTGATTGATTATTGATAAGTAATTGGGTTATTATTGAAATTGATGCAGGTAAGACTCAATTGATCAATCATTTCTTGGTGAATCGAAGCTGGTACCTTGTTGATTTGCCTGGATACGGGTAAGTATTAAGTAAAGTAACCAACTTTATTATTTACAATTTCATTGTTTAGTATAATAATATGAATAATGAATAATGGGATGCTTAGATTAGATACTTAGCAAGTTAGGAGTAATAGTTTTATTCACCACTGTTACTTGAACCATCAATATGTTATAGTTGATTCATCTAATAATATAATGGCCTGCCTCTTAAGTCCTAAATTTGCTTCGGTTTTATGTTTTCATAAAAACCAAATTTTCGGTTTGGCTTCAGTTTTGCACCTAGTTAAACCGAACCAAATGTATGGGTTTCCGTTATTAAGTTTCAATGTTAAGTAATTTACAAGAATTTTATGAATACTTTACGCCCAAAAGTTTTAGCTCAAATGTATAAGAATCGATTAATCATTAGTTAACAAAAAAACTTTACGCTCAAATACATTATTTGGCCAAAAAGAATTCTCAGCCCAAAAATTTCAGGCCCGTATGGTAAAACGAAACCTAATGGTTTTCAAAAACTTAAAAACCGAGTTTTGGTTTGTAGTTTGGTTTTAGCCCAAAACTGACCCATGCACACACCTACCAGAAAGTTTAAAATCCTAAATAATTGACTTTGGTCAAAGTCTTTTTTCAGTAAAAATGGTTAGCCAGCATGTTCATTTGTACCTAATGATTATTTTCTTTATGTTAAAATAACAATGATGCAATAAGGAACTTGATTTGCTATATAAACAAACAAGATTTAGATATTAGTTTTAATATAGTAGTAGTTAACACTTTCTATATCATACGCTTTGAAAGAGTTTATATTTGTTGGACCGTGCAGCTTTGCTAACGCCCCAGAATCTGCACGAATGGATTGGTCATCATTTACAAAAGGTTACTTTCTAAACCGAGAATCGTTAGTAAGTGTTTTACTTCTGGTTGATGCAAGTGTCCCGCCTCAAAAGATTGATCTCGATTGTGCTAATTGGCTTGGAAGAAACAACGTATGATTCGGTTACTGTTTCACATTCTTTATAATCTTATTATTATACATTTTACAACCGATTGGTTCGTTCGTTTTTAGATTCCAATGACAATTGTCTTCACAAAATGTGATAAAGTGAAGAATAGTAAAGGAAAATGACCTGATGAAAACATCAAGAGTTTTCAAGAACTTATTAAAGAGAATTATAAGATTCATCCGCCATGGATAATGACTAGCAGCGCGACTGGGCTGGGTCGAGATGAGCTTCTTTTGCATATGTCACAGCTTCGGAACTACTGGGATAATTAGTCTACTAAAGAAGGTAATGTGTATGTGGCACACGATCTCAAAGGTTCGTAAGAACATATGACTTAGAGTTGGTCTGATATTTGTATCGACTAGACTTGCTCAAGTGTTTTTCCTACCGTCAAGACTTCTAAAACATAGGTATGACTCGCCGGTTCAAAATACTCGATAAGAAGCTCACGTCTTTCTTCATCAAAGAATCTTGTATTTGATGGATTTTCATTGTTCAATATAGTCGCGGTTATATATGAACTTTTTAGTTGTCTTGCATACTATATGTAATTCTGGTTGTTTTTGTCTTGTTTACCATCAGCATATCAACTATGAAAATATTTGAGCTGTATATCAACTATAAATGATCATATTTTCATAATCTACAATGCTAGTTTTTATTACAGAACATAAAAACCAACCATTGCTTGTAATCGTGGATTGGCCAAAGTTTATCTTAAGCGACTCAACTTCTTAATAATCCCACGAGTCCCAGATTGCCTTGTTCAGTGAAAACAAAATCCCACCGGTCACAGCTAGCCTAGTTCAGTGAAAACAGAAGCGACGTTTTTCAAACGAACGAATGGAAACCATAAGGAGTAATAGAAGACTAGAATGCGGGAGTCGCCTCCTTAATCATCTAATGAGTCCCTGATAGGCCCGTTTAGTGAAAACAAAACCCCACCAGTTGCAGCTAGTTATTTCAGTGAAAACAAAAGATAGACTTTTCAAACGAACAAACTGAAGCCCAAATGAACAAATGAAAATCACAACGATTAAAATAAGACTAAAATGAGGGACTCACATCCTTAATCATCCCATGAGACCCAGGTAGGCCAGTTTAATGAAAACAAAATCCTACAAGTCGTTTCTAGCCCCGTTCCGTGAAACAGAAACGACGCTTATCAAACGAACAAATGGAGACCACAACGAGTAAAAGAAAGCTAGAGTAAGGGACTCACCTCCTTAATAATCCCACGAGTCCCAGATAGCCTGCTCAGTGAAAAGTGAAAACAAAAACCCACCAGCTGTAACTAGCTCAATTAAGTGAAAATAGAAGCAACATTTATCAAACGAACAAATGGAAAACAACAAGTAAAAGAAGACTAGAATGAGGGAGTCTCCTCCGTAATCATCTCATGAGTCCCTGATAGCCATGTTCATTATTAATCATCTCTCATGGCTCATATATATATATATATATATATATATATATATATATATATATATATATATTGCTAGTTAATTTCAATCAAATGACCTCCACAACAATAACCATGTAGCTACGTAGTAAGACAATCCGTAGTGGCACTAAGTTGTGGCTTCAAAACGCCGGGGGTACACTAGGGATATTCACGAGTCGAGCCCGAGTCGAGCCAGGGTGGTTTCGAGCTCGGGCTTGAAATTAAACGAGGCATCTCAGCTAAGGCTCTAGCTTGATTTTGAAGCTAAACGAGATTTAAATCGAGCCAACAAGCCGAGCCATGATTGAGCCGAGCCTAGGTCGAGCCGAGCTTGATTACAAAAATGAGCCAACTCAACTCAGAATGTTTCAAATCAAGTTTTTTTAGCTAGTTTTATTCGAGCTTTTATCGAGCGAGCCACGAGCCCGAGCTTCGAGCTTTTTGAACAGCCCTAGGGTACACCGACACCCCTTGCGTTTTGGGTTGGAGTTTTGGCAAAGCGTTTTGTACAAAACGCTAGGAAGATGCGAATTTTGAGGGTCTTATGAGAGGGGGGGGGGGCGTTTTGAGAGCATTTTCCCACTATATCCCCACCTTTTACACACTACCTAAAAGCTGACTAGGCGTCACATGACGTAAAATGACTGGGTGTGTCTAGTTTTAATTACGCATGGTCTAATTATATCTCGTTGTTGTCACCGATGAATGGAATCTATATATATATATATATATATATTATCCCACCCGGCCTATACTGATCATCCATTAATTAATTGCCTCTGCACGTACGCATTTGTCATCTCTTCCTTGTATATCATTCAATTGAATTCGTCGTTTAAACATCTAGCCATGGGTAACTGTCAAGCGGCGGATGCTGCTACGGTGTTCATTGTGCATCCATCTGGATACAAATACAAATACAAATACAAAAAAGTAGACATGATTAATCACTGCTCATCGCTCACTGCTCGTGACGTCATGAACTCCTATCCAGGCCATTACGTCGCACAGCTACTCCTGCCCATTAACAACAACAACAACAACGGATCATTAATGCCAGTGCCAGTGGTGAATAAGAAGCAACTGAAGCTTCTCCAGCCTCATCACACTCTGCTTATCGCTCAAGTTTATCACCTCATCACCTACCAGGATGTCTTGAAACAGTTTGCTGTCAACAACTGCATGAAGCTCCGGAGGTTATTAATGGATAGAGGACTCATTGATGATGAGGTGGACGTAACAAACAACACGCCCGGTGCTCCTCTTCATGTGAGTTCCCTCAAGGTAATTGATAACACGGAACCTAAAATGTTTGTTGTTAGCTGACAATTCTCCTATGTTCCGTCCGTTTGTTTGAACATACGAGAATTGTCCGACCCAAACATTTTAGGTTACATTGTTTGGATATTATTATTATTATTATTATTATAATATATTTAGAGTTTTATGATTTACCACTTATCTCAATTCCCAAGTTAAGCATTGGTGAAACAGATCTTAATAAAATAATGAAAATAAGCTGGTACCATATATGTGCATTCATTCTTGGGATATTAAAAGATAAAGCGGTACTAGTGCTTAGCTCAAACTCAAAGGCTGAAACATGCACAGGGCACTTATAAACATGGCCTTACTTCACTAAATATTTTTATATTGTTCAATTTATTGGTAAAGCAGTGAATTCAATAAGTAAGTTTTTTAATATTAAATGGTTTCATTTGAAGAGTAAGAATTTAAAGAAGAAATATAATTTAATTAAATGAGAGTCACCATGTTATTAGAGTATATGCAAAGCCATGTGTTTTGTTCATCCTGGCATGGCATGATGGTCATTACACTACATATATTTATGGCTTTTACATATCAGTTTTATTACTTTATATATAATATTGTAATGAGTTTGTTTTTGTAAATATATTTGGATTTTAAATGGTGTTGTACAAGTGCAGAATGTGAGCAGAAGAAGAGGACATGGGGGAAGGAAACAGCATCAAAGTGATGGTGGAGGAAGACAATGGGAACCAGCTTTAAACACTATTTCAGAGCTTGGAAATTGAGCATCTTTTGTATTCTTGTATTTTCTACTGTTCATACCAATAAAATACTTAACTGCATTTTCAGCTTGTTTAACACTAACATCAAAATCTAAATTAGTATTAAAAAAAGATTTTTAAAAATATCATAGCTTATATATATATATAAACTTTTATTAAAGAAAACAAATAAGTGTTTCACATAGTAAACTAAAGGGGAAATTCACCTAATGCAATGAACTTTCACTTTTGTCCTCTTCAAACACGTCTTTGACAAAATATTTAATCGGTGACGATGTGTTCAAATATGTCTTTAACGGGCCCAATCAAAAATACCAAACACACCTAATTACCATGGAAGAATATATATTGCTTTGACTCGTTTAAGACGGTTAATTATATTTCTCGTCTATATATTTTATCAATTAGTGTATTATATCGAGAATTTTCAAATTCATTCAACTTTATTAATATAAAGTTATTATTATGATTATATTTTTGTATTTAACTTTATAAACCTAAATTTTTTTAAGTTAAAGTCTAAAAGGAAGTTTGAACAAAGCCATGTATATGTTGAATATCTTTGAGATGCAATGGAATCAAGCATCATTTAGTTACTTAAATTAAAGGGCAAGCTGGAGTTGAAGGTCGAAAGGTAGCAGCGCATGCACGTGTAAAGAGGCAGCTGGCAATTGAGATCTTCATCACCTCACCTGACACACCCAAGTGCGCACGTGTACAATCAAGTCCCACATTAACACTCGTCGTAACTGTCCAAACTCCAACCTTATTACTATAATTTATAAATCATATAATAAACGTTATTACAACTGTTTAATCAAACAACATAACTAATGATATTCTCCATCTGTTTACATTTGTTAAATAGTTTGACTAGGAATGCATGCTTCATAGTCAATCAATAACCAAGTTATTAACATCGATCAAATGTCTAAATTCGTTTCTACATGTTTTAATGTAGTTACTAATTAAATGGATGCATATATATAGTTAATTAAATAAGCATTGTGCTCAGCACAAGCACAAACTATTGAGAAGTTTGAGATAATTGTGATTAAAACAATTGTGTATTAGCTTCTTATATATGTACGAACTATGCGGGTTAACTTAATGATTAGTCATGTGTAGATATATATAGACTATGAAATATGAATGTTGTGCAAAGTTCAAAATGATTGCTAATATAGTGATAATTTATGAGAATGGTGACAACATTTAGTTCTATCAATTTAAATTGAAATTATTCAACCTACCTACATTGGGCGGCACACGCCTAAATATAAGTGTTTTAAAAACCGGTTTAAACCGGCCAGTTGAACCGGTTAAACCGGATTTTGCACAGTAGGCCGGTATTTTTGACCGGTTTGCTAGAACATCGTAGCTATGGTTTTTTTTCTAAAATACCGGTTTTTACCGGCAAACCGGTTTTAAGCCCGAGACATTTTTTATATTTGTGGCCCATATTTTTTCAAAATTACTTTTAACCCAACAATTAACATTCGAACGTTTAAACTTTAGAAATATTTTTTTAAAATTGAGTGTTTTTTCATTATTTTTTGAATATAGATTAACTTTTAGATTATTTTTTGTTATAGGAATCATTTAATTTTGAGTTATTTTTGGATTGAAGTTACATTTATAGAAAGTTATAAGGTAAAATATTCAACCGGTTGAACCTCTCGGTATAACCCAATTCAACCGGTTGTACCATTTTTACCCCAATCCGGTACAAGTAAAATATCGGTTTTTAAAACATTGCTAAATATACAATCGAAGCAAGCCCATTTTGTTGAAGGCTTTTAGTTGCAAGTTTTTCTACTCGTTTTCTCCTGTTATACATTGTGTCCTCAAATTAACATTGCTACTATGTTAAAAAAGACACTTTCAAGTAAAAAGTCTCAAATGGATGCTTTCCCTTGCGCTAGACCTCCGGCTGGGATATTCTTTGCAGTTGGACCCTCACTTACAGCCTAATTGCTTGGTTTTAAAAGGCGCAAAGCGCTTAGGGTCCTAGATGTTGAACCGCAAGGCTTGAGACGAAGGCGTCAGCCTCATTTAATAAAGGAAATACTCATAATATAACAATATAGAATGTGCCAACTACCTGTCTGTTGGATTTTTATCCATGTAGAATCAAACAAACACCATATACAACCAAAGAACTATATATTATCATAGTATTGAACTTTTGAAATGATAAAGATGTTTGACTCAATACTATATAAAAATAAAAAAATAAGAGTTAAATGCATGCCCAAATAGTCCTACAATGAGATTAGAGTCTCACACATTTAGATCCAAGTTGTAAAAGTTGAAAGTTTCTGTTTTGTGATTTTCATTTTAAAACAGCTTCACAGCAATTTTGCTACAAGATTAAAATCACATAAACGAAAAATGCAACTTTACAAACGGATGCCCTAAACAAATGGTTTCAAGGCATGGAGATACTCGACCGTTATATAATATTTGATGTAACATATGCGCGGAAAAGAATGATGTGCAAACACCATGCCACATTTTCTAAACGGCGAGGGCATATAGACAATTCATATTCACTTGAAAAGATATTTAGATCATATGAAAATCTAGAGAAACCAAATATATACTGAATCAAACATGAAAATATTATCAGCCAGATATATCGCAAAGCCTGCGGCAATCTAGGTTGTATTCAACCAAACGTTGTACAACGAAAGACATGGTTAAGCCCCACTGATTGAACCCAAAACATTTGCTCCTCCCCAAGTGAGAGAGAACATCGCTCGACGGCTGCCAAACGAACAACCACAAACATATCTCATATTTTACCTTTATCGATTAACATAAGGACATAAATCATATTATTTTCAAAAATAATTCTGTACCATAATCAATATCATCAATAAATTTACAACATCTGTAATCATAATCCTTATTCCCATCTAGCCATACACAACAAACAATGACACAGAAACACTAGCTACCAATTAACCGATCAGTTAATTGAGAGATCATCAGCACCATCAACCAGGAAACGAGTGATTTCCTGGAGATGCGACGAATTATTATGAGTTTGTGTTTAAAGCATATACACATGAGAGTACTTACCTTTGAACAGCTTATCAAAGATTATGCCTGCAAATACCCTTTTGCATCCAAGTAAGACATCACTTTCTCAGCCATAACCTCAGGTGAAGGACACACCTCCCCTTCCATTTTTATTATTATCTGCGCATTCCGATTCCAACTTTTATTACCACAACAAGGCTCATTGAGATGATCTAGTGCATAAGGTACTACAAATGAAAGATAACTATTTTTTTTTTTTTTGCCAAATAGACATTGACTTTTAGCCATTTAAAAACTAGGCATCCACAATCATGCAACACCAAATAATCCTAGCCAGCAAAGGAGGCTAAAAACCAAATCAAATCAGCAAAGACCAACTAAGTTTTAGTTGCTGGCTAAGGCTTAGCCTTCGCCTTTTTTTGGCAGCTAAAGCCGGTAAGGCTTAACCCCCGCTTTTAGCTGCCCGATAAGGCTTAGCCTCCACTCTTAGCCATTGGCTAAGATTTTAGCCCTTGTTTTACATGTCTGCTATTTTGATTGGTTGTTTTTTGTGGACCCCATTGTCCTTTTACGGTTTATTTTGTGGGCTAAGCTTAAATGGCGTTTTCTGATCGGTCGCTTTTGGATATGAAGAGTTTTGAGTGGGCTAAAAGTCAATGTCTGTTTAAGCAAAAAAAAAAAGAAAGTGGTCAACATGTCTATTTTTGTAAAATTTCCCTAATGCAAAAGGTAAGCATACCTCAGAATTTAGGGGCGCTTCATACGGGTCATCTACCCCAGTAAAACCTGCAAAGATTATAACATAAAATGTAACCAGTCGCCTATAACAGTTTAAATTACATAAACAGATAACAAAAGGCAAACTTGCTGTCATTCATAGTTCAAAATTCGAAGATTATAATGTAAAATGTAACTCGTTGCCTATTAAAGTTTAAATCACATAAACAGATAACAAAAGACAAACTTGCTGTCATTCATAGTTCAAAACTGCAATTACATTTAAGAATTTAAAGACTTACCTTCAATCTTTCCAGCACGGGCTAGCTTGTATAAACCCTTTGGATCCCTGGCCTCGCAAACATGTAAAGGCATATCCATGAAAACCTATCAATCACATTACACGTTTATCGTTATTAAAACGCGTAACAATCAAAAAGTTGAAATTTTTAGGTATATAATAAATATATAATTATCAACCTCAATGAAATCTCCATCTGGAAGCATGGATTGACAAGCATCGCGATCTTTTCTGTAGGGAGATATGACACTGGCGATGCAGATAACGCCGGCATCCGAGAACAACTTTGCAACTTCTCCTAAATATCCATAACAATAACATATAATAATTATATATTATTATTATTAAACAATCAAGACTGCAAAATTGAATTAACACACCGATTCTTCTAATATTCTCTGCACGATCTTCCGGTTTGAAAGTAAGATCGCTGTTAAGACCATGCCTAACGTTATCACCATCAAGGACGTATGTAAGGTTCCCTCGCGAATGCAAGGCGCATGTTAATGCACAGGCCAGTGTGCTTTTACCTGAATTCGATTGCAATGGTAAATAATAATGAAGCTAGTTATTCCAAAACAAAATGGGTTATCTTAGTTGAATAATAAAAGAATGAACCTGAACCACTGAGGCCAGTAATCCAAATGACACAGCCTCTTTGATGAAGCAGGTGCTGTCTGTCAATTTTGTCTACAGAGCATTTATGCCAAACAATATTGGGTTCACCAATTGAAGCACCACTACAACCTAATTATGTAAAACGGTTAATAATTGACACTATAATATATATTTATGGATTAATCTATGTATTTACCGTTGTTAGAATGATTGGTTTTGATGGAAGAGACATCCTTGTTGTTGGCCTTGATTGATAATAATAACAATAATTTGTGAGGGCTGAAATTATTAACCTTCTTCGTGAATTTGGATTTGGATTTGGATTCCAGCCAAGACACGGAAAGATTTGTTACCGCTATCATCTAATTGCTTAAGTATAATACAAATACAACATCAAATTATTATTATTAGTATTATTATTGAATGCAGAAGAAGAAGAAGAAGAAGAAGAAGAAGAAGAAGAAGAAGATCTCCATTGTATTGTATATGTTCCAGATCTCCCTTATCGCAGCAGCAGCAGCTGCAGCTCATAAATTTTATTTTATTTATAGCAGCTAATATAATAATAACTATTATTATTATTATTATTATTATTATTATTATTATTATTATTATTATTATTATTATTATTATTCAATCCACCACCCTCAATATGTTCATCTTAAAATATACACTAACTATTTATTATTTCAAATGCAAATGTGTACATCGTATTTACTAGTTTTTTAATTCATATTTTATGAGTAATTGTTTATATACCCTTAGATAATTTGACCGACCCTGCTTGGTAACTTCACGAGTAATATTACTAGTTTTGTCGGCTTCAATGGTAACAATGAATATTTAATAAAAAAAACTAATATCTAAACTAAAGTAGTAGGACAAACAGTTAGCTTTTTCAAAAATCATTTTTAAAAGTCAAAATTTGTGCCTTTTAGAAAACATTTTTTTAACATTATCAAAAAACTAAAATAAGCAAGGCCTTTATAAATGGTAAATACTTTTTAACTTACTGATATTTTGAAAAAGCCGATGATTCAATAAATTGTTTTCAAACTAAATCACAAACATGCTTATAAAATTATAAGTTAAAATTTAAAACAGCTTTTGTCTTTCGTCATGCGTACAAACAAGATATTCTCATACACAAGACATTTTATTGTACTACTAAGAGCACATTGAAGTATTGAAACTTTTTATAAAAAAAAAAAGGTTAAACAGAGTTATTTTTTATTATTTATTCTCAAGAGTATTAGTGAAATGTAGAGAAAAATAGTTTATTTTGTTCTTGGTCAGCTTTAAATGAAGGCAAACTAAAATAAACAATACTCTTAAAAAATAAAATAAAATATACTAATGATCGGTGACATGTGGGCCTACATGGAATATCCAATGTAGTTGCGTATATGAGTTGGACTTGCAAACATGGTCGCCACGTACACGTCTTATGCTCATAGCACTTGTAAATGGAACTTCACCTGGCTTCCAATATTAAAATGTTTAATAATTCATTTTATTATGATTTTGACAATTGTTTAAAAATACTAAGCACGCCAATGTAGATGTGTAGTGTAACACGTACTTTGTGCATTTTGTGACACGAAATATGTTGTTTTGACAATTGCTAGTCAAATCCATGAATACATCCGTAGTGTTAACGAACAACCCTATAGAAATATGCATGTGTATATGTATATGTTTTATTTCTAAATTAAGCAATTCGATGTTGTATGCAAAAAATTTATGGATAAAGAGAGAACTATGTTTTTAATAGTTTAAACGTAAAATAATTTACCTACGTTTAAATTAGTTTGATTATAAATTTATTTGTAATTTTATTGGGTTAAATGGTCTTGTTCTCTCAACCTATAATTTAACCCAATAAAATTACAAATGTGACCGCAAGCAACACATAGTCATGCCTCTATTTTATAGTAACGTCACCATGAATTTTTTTTTGTTTTTGTTTTTGTTTTTGTTTTTTATTTATTTGATGTGACCCTACTATAAAATATCAAACCAAACACTCCACTAAACAAAATCGTGTCATTCACATCAAATCATACCAAATAACCAAAATGCTACAAGAAAATGACAAATGACAATTGTCTGTTGTTAATACACTTTTAAAAATGATCATTGTCCTTGAATTTGTCTTTTAGACCAATATTTATCCAAACCCAATTACTCCGTAAATGTTTAATGGGTCTACTTATTAATTAAAACTTAAATACCCCTTTTAATCAAGGGCCATTATATCTATAGGTAAAACAGAAACCCTTCAAACAAAACAACCAACAAGTGATCAAGATAAACTTATTTAGGTGTTCAAGCGGCCACCTTACTAGACATAGTCACAACCGTTGAGAGATCAGCTGAATTGTGGATCATGCAACCTCTTGCAAGATGATAAACAATATGAGAGACATTGGTTGACGGCTATACATCTTTTTTGATTTTTTTTAAAATACTTTTTTCCCACCTTTGATTGACAACCATACATCTTTAGTGCTAGACCAAACTAGTGACCATTACTTGATTTTATTATTTAGATAACTTTTATTTTATATATTAAATACGTATCATTAATTATATAAAGTTATGATATAATTAATTAGACAACACATTGTATATGTTATATTAAAATTCGTAAATATATACAAATTAGTATGTATACAGAAAAAAATATATAAGTACATAAGTAATAAATGGAGCTTGGGGATAAATTAGTTATGGTTTGCATAAATAAAATATAAGTAAAAGAAAACAAGAACCAACCGTTGTTATTAACTCAACAGGAATAAGAAAAATACAACCATGCATTTGGTTTCCACAAGTTTCGGGGCATTAGCAAATCATATATAAAGAATGAAACAATCAGCCATGCATTTCGTTTCTTAATTCATCGTTGAAATGTGTCGATTTCGAACTATAATGTTATTCGGATGCGTTCTTGAAGGCCATGTAGAGATTTAATTCGTAAGGAGATCTATAGATAATATTAATACACAAAGAAAGCACAAAATGGTGATGGAAAATTATTTGAACCAAAACTTCCATGCAGTGAAGTCGAAGCATTCGTCGGATGAGGTGTTACAGAAATGGAGGAGTTTGTGTCATGTTGTTAAGAACCCTAAGAGGCGATTTCGTCACACTGCTAACCTACACAAGCGCAATGAGGCTGCTGCTATGTGACGCACAAATCAGGTGTTCATTATATATATATCCCTCTTGTTTTATGATTATATATCCATATTATATTGTTTATCGCATTTACACCAACAATTGGTGATCCACATAATACATTGTAATTTTTGTGCTTTGATTTAATTCATGCATGGATTAATATGTTATGCACTTGTTGATTTCTGTTAATGAAAATAAATCAAATCAAATTAAAGTAAACGTGAACATCAATTTGTTCTGTCTAAAAGATTAAACTATAATGAGTGATAATATAATTTAATAGAACTAGACTCAATTGTAATGGATCTAAAAGATTTAAATGAATATAAATGAACAACGTAAACTAACAAACATAACTAACATTCGCGAACTTTTATGAACGAACAAGACATGCGTTCATATTCGTCTTTAACTTAATAAACAAAAAAAATGTTGTTTGTATATATTTGTTTTATTAAATAAACAAAATTCGCGCCAAACGGTTCACGAACAATCACTAAATGTTCAGTTCGTTTACAGACCTATCCGTGAGCTAAGTATATTTAATATAATTATTTTTCTTTGAAATGATCAGGAGAAATTGAGGATTGCAGTTTTGGTGTCAAAGGCTGCATTCCAGTTTATAAAAGGCTAGTTCTCATTATGCTATAATCAAATTTCTATCTATTCCTCAACTATATATAATGTTTTTACTTCCACATTACTTTCCATTATAATACACACAGGAGCAAACAGTGCTGACTACAAAGTACCCGAAGAAGTAAAAGAAGCCGGTTTTGACATCTGTGCTGACGAGGCGGGCTCACTTGTCGAAGCCCACGACGTCAAAAGGCTAAAATTCCATGGTGGAGTTGAAGGCCTTGCAAACAAGCTCAAAACATCAACCACAAATGGGCTCAACATCGACAGCGACGGGCTGGCCCATAGACAAGAAGTGTTTGGGCTCAACAAGTTTGCTGAAAGCCCACAAAGAAGCTTTTGGGTGTTTGTATGGGAAGCCCTTCATGACATGACACTTATGATCTTAGCAATGTGTGCTTTTGTTTCTTTGGTGGTTGGTATTGCAACAGAAGGCTGGCCCAAAGGAGCCCATTACGGGCTCGGGATCGTTGCAAGTATTTTACTCGTGGTTTTTGTAACGGCCACGAGTGATTACCGCCAGTCGTTACAGTTTCGAGATTTAGATAAAGAGAAAAAGAAAATATCTATTCAAGTTACAAGAAACGGATACCGACAAAAGTTATCAATATATGAACTTCTTGTTGGTGATATTGTGCATCTTGCTATTGGAGATCAAGTCCCTGCAGACAGGCTTTTTATATCGGGCTTTGCGGTTTCTATAGACGAGTCTAGTTTGACTGGAGAGAGTGAACCGGTTATGGTGAGTGGTGACAACCCGTGGTTAATGTCTGGGACCAAGGTTCAAGACGGTTTGTGTAAAATGTTGGTTACAACGGTTGGTATGAGGACCCAATGGGGCAAACTAATGGCCACTTTAAGTGAAGGTGGAGATGATGAAACACCATTACAAGTTAAGCTTAACGATGTAGCAACCGTTATTGGTAAAATAGGATTATTCTTCGCAATAGTCACTTTTGCAGTTCTTGTCCAAAAGTTATTGTCACGTAAGATAATCGAAAAGTCATACTGGAACTGGTCAGGTGATGATGCGTTGGAGTTATTAGAGTATTTTGCAATAGCAGTCACCATAGTTGTTGTTGCGGTTCCTGAAGGTTTACCACTTGCAGTCACATTAAGTCTGGATTTTGCAATGAAGAAAATGATGAATGATAAGGCGCTTGTTCGCCACCTGGCGGCTTGTGAGACAATGGGGTCTGCAACGAGTATATGCAGCGATAAAACTGGTACGCTCACAACCAACAAAATGACCGTCGTCAAGTCATGCATATGTTTAACCATCAAAGATGTAGACAAACAACCAAAACTCCGTATCCCTGATAAAGCATTAAGCATGCTTTTACAATCAATATTCACCAACACGGGCGGAGAAGTTGTGACTAATAAAGAAGGTAAACGCGAAATACTTGGAACGCCAACTGAGGCTGCGATATTGGAATTTGGGTTGTCGCTTGGAGGTGATTTTCAAGGTGAACTGCAGGCGTCGAACGTTGTTAGAGTTGAACCATTTAACTCGTCCAAGAAGCGAATGGGAGTCGTGCTGAAGCTACCGGAAGGTGGAACAAGAGCTCATTGTAAAGGTGCTTCAGAAATAATATTAGCTGCTTGTAGTAAAGCACTCAATGCAGATGGAGAAGTTGTTGATATTAAAGAAGACTCACTTAACCATTTGCAGAATACGATCTACCAATTCGCTAGTGAAGCGCTTAGAACTTTGTGTCTCGCGTATATAGATTTAGGCAGTGCTGCGAATGCTGATACTCCAATTCCGTCTTCTGGGTATACTTGTATAGGAATTGTCGGGATTAAAGATCCGGTCCGTCCAGGTGTCAAGGAGTCAGTTGCTCTTTGTAGATCAGCGGGTATAACCGTGCGGATGGTTACAGGGGATAATATTAATACTGCAAAAGCTATAGCTAGAGAATGCGGTATACTTAGAGAAGGCGGTGTAGCGATTGAAGGTCCGGATTTTCGTGAGAAGAATCTCGAGGAGTTGGATGAACTTGTACCCAAGATTCAGGTTTGTATAACAATAACTGATAGTATATTCGATAATGATTTAGTTCTAACTTTTTTTTTTAAATATTGTGTAGGTGATGGCTCGGTCTTCGCCTTTAGATAAACATACACTGGTGAAACACTTGCGGACCACGTTTGGGGAGGTTGTGGCAGTCACGGGTGATGGGACAAACGATGCCTCGGCACTTCATGAAGCGGATATTGGACTTGCTATGGGCATTGCAGGCACTGAGGTAAGTTAGCAAGGTTTTTAACATAGTTTATTTAAGTGACCATGAGAATGGAAATAACCAACCCGTAACTAAAATGACCGAACATATATTACGAAACCAAACCCAAAATCAACGGTTTGGTTTTATTTTTCTTATTTCTGCAAAAACTGAACTTTTGGTTCTGCTTTGTTAAAAAGACCGACTTTTGTTATTGAATTTATGGATTATAATATTTATTTTTGAATGTTAAAATTAATAAATGATATAGCCCAAACATTTTAGGCCCAATGTGTAATAATCAATTAAACTAATTAACAAAAAAAATTAGGCCCAAATTCATTATTTTGGGCTTGTTCCGGTCCAAAAATTCAAACCCAAATATCAAAACTGAAAAGTCCAAACCGAACGGTTTCGTAGACCAAATTTTCAGTTTTTGGTTCAGTTTGAGCCCGAAACAGATGCATAAACCAAACCAGAGTTTTTAACAGTCTTACCATACATAAAACTTTTTAATGAATTTCACCAAACTTCAGGTAGCAAAAGAGAGTGCAGACGTTATAATTCTAGACGATAACTTCTCCACGATCGTGACCGTTGCCAAGTGGGGCCGATCGGTGTACGTCAACATCCAAAAATTCGTACAGTTTCAGTTGACCGTCAACATCGTTGCTTTAATGGTCAACTTCACATCAGCCTGTTTAACAGGTACACCTACACTTCTTCATACTTGCATCATCTACTTGATTATTATTCATTCACATATTCATCTATTGGTTTACTACTTTAGGAAGCACACCCTTGACAGCAGTCCAACTGTTATGGGTCAACATGATCATGAATACACTGGGAGCACTTGCACTTGCTACCGAGCCTCCAAACGACGCGTTAATGAAGTGGACCCCGGTTGGAAGACAAAGCAACTTCATCAGCAATGTTATGTGGCGAAACATATTTGGACAATCTTTGTATCAATTTATTATCATTTTGCTACTTCAAGCAAAAGGGAAATCATTTTATGGCCTTAAAGGTCATAATTCAGATTTGATCCTCAACACACTCATATTCAACTCATTTATCTTCTGTCAGGTAACTTATTATAAAAAAAAAAAAGGTTAGTAAAATTGGTTTTGAAGTCATTGATGAGATGAAAGTGATATTTTATTGCAGCTTTTTAATGAGGTTAACTCTAGAGAGATGGAGAAAGTAGACGTGTTAAGCGGGATATTGAAGAACAACGTGTTTGTGAGTGTTGTGGGTGCAACCGTGGTGTTCCAAGTCATCATAATCGAGTTTCTAGGTACATTTGCAAGCACGTCGCCATTGACGATGAAACAATGGTACTATAGTGTTTTAACTGGTTTTATTAGCATGCCGATTGCGGTCTTGTTGAAGATGATCCCGGTTTGAGTTCTCATGTGGTTAGGTCTAGAAAGGTTATTCTTTCATTCAAGGTGTTAAGTGTCTAATAGACAGAATATTTGTTCTTTCTTTCTTTCACTCATTATGTTCACTTTTATCTTCTTCTTTTGTTAAAGTAGAATTTGCATCTTTAAAGTAGCTTGTTTCTTATATGTGAAGCTTGTATCTTTCACACCACATTTGTGGTTGATAATACAACTTTGTTTAGGTTCATTGTACTCATAATCCAATTATGAAAAGTATTTGACAATGGTGTTATCTAAAACAAAAGATTGGAATAGAGTTTTCCAAAGGCGAAGTCATAACAAATTTCTCTTACATTTGTTTCAACTACTCTTTTAACGATAATATGAAAGGTCAAACTACAAAAAAAATAACAATGTTGGATACCCATGTATATAAAGATAGAAATTAATAAAATACTCTTTAGCGGAACTCGTGTTAGTATCATGATCATGAACTTATCAATCTAGTAAACCAGGTGTTATATTCTTTTGTTCTCTTATTGTTCTTTGTAAACACCAAAATAACTTGTTTAGTTTCTAGGGAGGATCCTTACATTTCAAAATTTTAGTACAACAATCTCATAAGAGAATCAAGAAACACAAGAACATTAAAGAATTTGCCTATTGATGAAATAATAATAATAATAATAATAATCCTCAAAAATTCATACTAAAACATAATGCCCTCAAATATGTAAATCTATAATAATAATAATAATATGTAACTATACCTCATTCCAAGATCCAAGAAATCCTAACACCTTCTTCAAGTAGATTTTGCACCCAATTTTCTTCTTTAACCTCAAAATAGAACTTATTTTTGTACAACTAAAACATAATTTCCCCTCAAAATTCTCACCTTGGAGATGAGTATGAGCTTTCTTCATCTGAACTACTACTACGGTGTGTCTTGTATCGCGTGACAACGGGCAACGTCGTGCTCATAGGAACCCTAAAAGATCTCGCAGACCCCACCATTATTCTCTCTTGCATTTGCCCAACTTCCTTGCATACATGATCCAAAATGCCTAAGAAGTCCCTTACAATCATAAAGATTCTCAAAGGGTACACGCCTTCTTTCACAGTATCACCATGAAAATACTCGGTCACGTCTTTAACACATGCCATAGCCTTTTGTTCATCAATCTTGATCCTTTTAAGCTCCAATTCAGCTTCTTTAACAAACAACCTCATCGACCCGTAAAAGTTTCCTTGAAATTCGTGTAACTCATTACTTTCTGATCGGATTTTTTGCATCCCGGCTTCAAGTTTTGACACGTAACCACTAAGAACATTCGAATCCATCCCGGCTGCTTTCTTGACATGGCTTAACTCCTGACTTAACCCGCTCACAATTTGTAATCCTTGTTTCTTGAAAATCGCTTCATTGAAAGTGGGATTTGAATCAAATTTGGTATTGGAATCTGCCCCTTCTGATCTTATAATTTCTTGTACTACAAAATGAAGTAATGTTGTTCTTCCATCGGTTCTCTTCACGTCCGCTAGCTTTAAAAGGGTGTCTAGCTTAAACGTGGTAGCTTCACCACGATTCGTGCCAACGTTCATACGGTTTCCAGCTCGTAGTACCGCCTCAAGAAGTTTAAGAAATAGCCGACTGTTCTTCAGTTCTTCACTTGCCAGCTGAAACAAAAACACTAAGTTATTGCGATAACAAAAAGAATGAACCTAAATCGTTTATTTTTTTCTATCAATGGTTTATGTTTTTTTAAACTTTTACATTTTAGATACAAATGTCTATGTTATGCACAAAAAACATTAAAGTAAATTGTTTATATATCGTGTTTCAGTTTGAAACGTATAACCAAACACGTGTGTGTTATGTGTGGGAAATATAACCTACAACACATGATTTGCATATGTGCAGGTTCTGTAAACATTCAAATTTTGGTTTTATTTTCTTAGATTATTAGAAAAGATAATAAAAATTGCATTTCAAGCATTTGTTTTATGTTTTATAACATTTTAAGATAAAAAAAAATGAATGATTTATTTTGTTTTTCCTGATCTCCTAAAAAATTGCCTGAAGAGAAAATAATACTTTCTTGAATGATTTATTACAAAATACCTCTAATGTCTGAAACGAAGACCGCAGGTATTTCACCTCGTTATCAAAATTCGCTCGGTAAAGCATAGCCTCAACTCGTTTAAACGCAAACGGTACGTCAAGAACCGCCTTCAAGAATCTTTCTGCGGATCCTAACTTGGATACATCCCCTTTATAATCCTTAAGCTTGATCTCTTCCTCTTTCGTCGGCGCCATTTTTACTAATGTTTCTAGCAACTCGGCCCCCAAACTATCTGAATTTCCTGTTACACCAAACACAAATAATATTAAAATTTCCCCAATACCCTTCTAACCAACAGGACAACTTGCGCCGGACATGTGGCTAGCGTTATTACCTTCTAGAAGTGCTTCTGATACTTCTTCGTGTGTCACATTTAATGCTCTTAACAATATGGCTATGTTTTGAGACTTCTTTGGATCTAACACACGATATTCAGGCATTGCTGGACCCGTCGGTTTGCGGTTATTGTCTTTCTTTCCGGAACTACCGGAATTGCATCCGAAAAGAGACTCCATTATATCCTCATTCAATCTACAAACATAATGATAATCATCCATCAAAATCCAATGGTTAATGTTATCAATGTCCTCAAACCATATCTACTACTATTAAAAGTTTATATTAATAATGTAGTGAACAATATGTTAAATTTAAAGGTAACCGATTTTAGAGTCATGTACAGTTAAGTTAACCCGTAGCTTTATCTAGCTAGACATTACAAAAGGTGTAATCAGCTAGTGTAATACACGGGTTATAAAGCTAGTAAACAAATAAACGATAAACCCAAATAATAACTTGTAATAATTAAAAGCAACACTCACTGAAAAGAGCTGGATTTCAGCTGGTCCCACACGGTGGCCCGGTCGGAAGTAGCCCGGACTTTGTCCCAGTGAAGCGGCTTCAGTCTCGGCTTCGAACCATTCGCATCATCGGGTTCGTTAAACGACATCGTTTTCACTATTTTCGGTATCACTTTAGCCCCCGGACTCATTGACTCCGATTTCAGAAGCCTTTGTTTCGACGAACACGGCGGTTGTGGCGGAATTGGGATGCTGGGTTTGTGCTGACCCGAATTCAATCGGGTCAAGTCGGGTCCAGGTGGTGGACCCGCAAATTTCTTCCTCGCCGGAGAATTCGCCGGAAGAAAGTTTTCCGGCGAGGAAGAAACCAAAAGGCGTGATCTGGGTGACGTTCGTTTCAAGTGTGGGTTAACCCGTTTACTATTCAAACTCCGACCCGAATACCCGTCGTCAGTGCTGGCAATTGACCCGTTAGGAGTGTAAAAATCTTGGATTTCATCTTCCTCGTCGAAAGATGACGTGTCCGGCGGCGGTGTCGGCGGCGGGCGGGGTTTACTCAGCGGCGGAAGCGGTTGTAATTCTGGGCTGGGTCGGTACCGGTCGGATCTTTTAATCGGATTTAGTTTATTATACGGGGATCCATTTACTCCGTTAGTGGAGTCCGTTAGTGCTCGTGACGGCTCAACGGTTCCAATATAAAGAAAGGTTGACGGCGTGGGTGATCCTCCGTTATTAATATTATTATTATTACAAATATATTCTGCCATAGTATTGAGTTTTGTGGTCTCAGTTTGCTGCTTGGATTTTTTGTGTTTATAAATAAAGAAAGCCAACGCCGACAGCATGCCAAGTGTTACAATCCCCACGGAGATCACCACGGCTATCTTCTTAGCCGGCTTGTTCGCCGGCTGCGGCGCAATTGGGTGTGTTGCGGTGGTGTTCGCCGCCACTCCGGCCACCGGAGACGGCGGTCGGTCCGGGATGTTTGTGTTTTCATTGGGGTTTTCGTGAAAAAATGGATTGTCGGAATTGGTGGGTGGTGACGGCGGCGGCGGAGACGGCGGCGGTGTTTGAGTGGCTGGAAATAATGGCTGGTGTAGAATTCTTCTATGGGAAGTATTAGCGACGGTAGTGGTAGTATTAGCGACGGTGGTAGTAGTAGTATTAGCGACGGATGAGAATAATAGTAGGAAGGTGAGGAAGCAAGAGCAAGAAGTCAAAGTCATGGTGTTTGTTTAAGTAGTTGTATTTTGTTTTCTTGCTTGAACCAATGCATGTTGTGTTACAAAACCTGCAATTTTGTGTGTTTTTGTTTTGTTTTTGGTTTGGTGATTTATGGAATGGTTTTTTATTTTAAACAAAAATAAAATGGGTTGAAAAAAAAATGAGATTTGCAGATGGGAGTTAAGGGGGTGTTTGGTAGAGGGATTTTATTGGGGAGAAATGGAATTAGAAATATTTCTTTTGTTTGTTTTCCACTTTTCATTTCTATTTATCTTTCTATTTCTCTAAAACTAGAGAATTCAATTTCTCTTTAAAACAAAGAGAAATCCATTTCTCAGCAGCCTCCTCATAGCATGTCACCACCTCGTCTCCGGCCACCACCTCGTCTCCGGCCGCCACCTCGTCTCCAAGTCTGCAACCGCCACCTCGTCTCCAAGTCTGCAACCACCACCCCGTCTCCGCCGTTCGCAGTGGTGAACACAGAGATGGTAACCGGTTGTAGGTTGCAGGTGGTACGGGTGAACGGAGATTAGGGTTTCAAGTGGTGGTTCGTGGTAGGTTAGGGTTTTCAGATGGTCGGGTAATTGTGGTCGCAGGTGGGTGACAGTGGTGGTGGAAATCGGCGGTGGTTGCAGGTGGCTTCTGATTATCATCATCATCATCGCCACCACAAACCACCACCACAAAATCTCCAAAGAGACAGTGATGACAGATCTGAGCCTCCTTTTTCTATATCTTATGTTCCAAAAATTTGAATCTTTTTAATTTCTTGTGTACTGTGGTTGAAGAAGGGGGTTTGGTGGCGGCAGCCGGTGGTGGTGGGCTGTGGTTGAAGAAAGGGCTGTGGTGGTGGTGCTGGTGGTGTGGGGCTGTGGTGGTGGTGGGGCTGTGGTGGTGGGGCGGTGGTGGTGGGGCTGCGGTGGTGAGTGGTGTCAGGTTGGGTGGAGGTGGGGTTGGGTATGGTAGAGTTCTCTGTTTATTTTCTCGTATACCAAACAAGAGAAATGATTCTCATTCTCCATACCAATTCTCTTTCTCTACAATTCCATTTCCATTTCTATTTTCTCTCCATTTCCATTCTCTGTACCAAACACCCCCTAAGAATCTTTCATTCTTTTAAAAAGTGTGTGCAGAGAATTAAAATGGAGAATGATTAGTACCATATACTAGCATGTTAATAAGAGGACCACAATTTTGAGCCTTTTCTTATATGCTTCAATCAATTATCATAAATGTACTAAATTTATTTGGAGAAGGGCACTTATGATAATACTCATAAGTCACTCTTGTATTGTCATTTTATTTCTATCTTCAAATATATATAAATTACAAAATTACTGGCAAACACCTATCCATAAGTATTTAGACACCGCCACTCCCACTAATTGATTCACCATCAACCAACCAAACACCACCACCACTTAAGCAACACCAACCGATTCCGACGATAGCTCTAGGGTTCCGGCGACCTCGGGGCTTTTACTAAAAAATTGTTCTTAAAGGTCCGATCCAAAGTTACAAAGATGTTTGGGACGAAAATGTTGAGTTTTCCGATCATAAAAGTTTTTTTCCGACGACCTGCAACTAATAACGTTAGGATTATATTAGTGTGAATAGTTATGAACAAATAAGTTAAAAGATAGGACCGTCAAACGTCTGCAACTAATTCATTAGTTAAGACCAACATGGACCAAAAGATAATACTTAAGTTAATAAAAATCAATACACCTTAAATTAAACACAAATAAACATTAGTTGGTTAATTGGCAAAGGTTTATTTGTATCTAGCTTAAGACTATATTAAAATTATATCATATAAATGTAGATTATTCTGGGACCCTTTCTTTATCAAGATTGGAATGCTCTTTCTGGTACCAAAGTCAGGGTGGCTTCTAGTACCATGTAGTTGTACACTATGGAATAAAACACCTACTTTATTTATTATTCGAACATCTTCATTTTACAGCTTAAAAACCTAGACCACATATGATATAACCTATTTGTTTAGGATTTAATTAAATCATGAGATAAGGGTACGTGTTAATTATTACAAGTTATAATTTTAATTATTAGTTCGTGTAGAAATGATTTCTTATTATAATATTAATTATCTTTTAGCTTTTAAGATTATTCTTGTTGTAGAAAGTAAATGTTTTTCCTACGAAATAAATTATATTTATTAGCACTTAAAATTGCTAACTACAGTTCATCATATTATAGTCGAAAACACGCTTAAGCAGCCATATCTTTAATACAATTAATCACATTCAACAACAAACATACCCGCTAAACTCCACAATTACTCGCATGCAATAGTTCTATAATAAAAACACTATAAAGTTTTAAACCTAACATATCTGAAAATGAAAATGATACCAGGTTTCAAACCACAATCAAATTAACAATGAAAAATCATAACGAAAGATAAAGGTATCGATCCTTTGTCATCATCGATGCAAGTACACTAAGGGGTTGTTTGGCAATCTATTATTGAGTTAATAAAATGTCTAACTGATTAAGAGGTAGTCTCTGAATTATTTAACATGTTTCTAAAGTTAACCAATAAGGGGTTTCATGAGTAATTAAGAGGTGTAACCAAATTTTGATAAGATGAACCGTTGTACCAAAACTAGGGCAACAAGTGAATAAATAAACGTAAATGTTACCAGAAACATAAAAATGAGAAATATACAAGCAAGTACAAAACAAAGTAGTAATGGCTAAGTTGGTCTAATATCCCCCTTTAGGTGAAACGATGGCAGGCCGAGATCTGACATGGCTTGAAAGAATTCAAACTGAGGTCGAGATAGTCTATTCGTAAAAATGTCAGCCATCTGTAGCTTGGTCAGAATGTACTTGGTATAGAACTAGCTATAGGAGAGTGGAGACAAATTCACGAATGAATTGGTAGTCCGGATCAATATGCTTAGCCCATTTGTTAGAGACCAAATTATGAGAGAAATAAAGCACTTTTGTTGTCACATAACAACATGGGTGGGTCAGGCGGTAGAGCATGTAACTCACATAGAATGTGAGAAATCCATACAATTTCTGCAAAACATTTGGCATGGCATGATACTCAGATTAACAGCTCGAACACGGGACAGTTGATTGTTTCTTAGTGCTTAGTGTTCCAAGACACAAGATTACCACCAAGAAAAATTAAACACCCAAAGTCTTAATGTAAAATATAGACAGAATTACAAATATTGTCCTTTATGTTTGTATCAAATTTCACTCATTGTCCTTAATCTTTAAAATGAATATGTTTTATCCTTTATGTTATCAAATGTCACACCATTTGTCCTTTAGTCCTAACCCAGTTAGTTTTTCTTGTTAAGTCATATCATGTGCTTTGCAAATGAGGGTAAATCAGTCAATTTACATGTTTATTTAAAAAGAGGCAATATAATAATTAAAAGTAACAATACATAATAAAAACTCTCTCTCTCTCCCTCTCCCTCTCATCCGTCGGAGCACCACCAGGTGATGAACTCATTAATCAACCACTAACCTACACCAACACTTCGTATTCTTTGATCTTCCGTTCACGATTTGAGTGTGTACACAACCTAAACACCATCGACCACCACCACCACCTATAAACCATCTGAACACTCCGGAAAAATAATTGTCAGAATTGAGGTAGATTTGTCCCGTTCAGGGTGCTGCCACATCTTCTCTCACCTTCGATTAGTCCGATTTTTGCTCTTTTTGGCGCTAGTTCTTCATACAAACTTCGATTTGCTCCGATTCAAGTTCAACCCAGATTCGATTTTGGAGGTTCGATGTTGATTTGGTTTGATTTGAACAGACTGCCCATCTAGTGTTCATCGGACCGTTTGAAAACATGTAGAGATATCAGATCTGAACCACTCCTCCGAAACGTCTGAAGCTCGAATCTATGATCTATCCCCTAATGTGATGC
Source organism: Bidens hawaiensis (assembly GCF_021521415.1). Lineage (NCBI taxonomy): Eukaryota > Viridiplantae > Streptophyta > Magnoliopsida > Asterales > Asteraceae > Bidens > Bidens hawaiensis. The sequence goes on from NW_027496699.1 coordinate 70,803, forward strand.
CATAGCCATCACCATCTTTGTTCAGAAGTAATTTGAAACATTAGGGTTTTTGAGCAGAATGATATTAGGGGTTTTCTCATCCTCACCTACGTGGGAGCGTTTTGGTTCTTTTATCATCATTTTTGTAGCAGATTAATGATTGTGTTTTTCAAGGAAGATGATGATGATGATGATAAGGAAGAAAGTGTGTAGTGGTGAGAATAAATGGGTATAGGGATTTTGTATAATTATAATTCTTTTAGTTTAACTCTTAAAAGGTTTTTTTATATACAAAGGTAAATTGACTGATTTACCCTCATTTGCAAAAGCACATGATGTGACTTAACAAGAAAAACTAACTGAGTTAGGGTTAAAGGACAAACGGTGTGACATTTGAGAACATAAGGAATAAAACATATCAATTTTAAAGATAAAAGACAATGGGTGAAATTTGTTACAAACATAAATGACAATTTTTGTAATTTTGTCTAAAATATATTGTATTTATTATAGAATCAATTATTGATATAGTTTGATTGTATTTCCTTGTAATTTACATGGTAAGTTGTAAACTATTTAGGTCCTTTCTTATTGTAAATGAGAGCAACAATTCAATCATTCTTCATATGGTATTAATAGACTGAAAACCCTACCTGTATTCTTCTACCATCGCCATGAGGCTACAAATTCAATATTTTATTGTTATGATTGACAATAAAACTCAATACACATGGGTATTTTCACTAAATCACCAATTGTTTGATAAAAACTTAAAAAAGTCATATAAATACAACTCAACGATAAACGACAGATTTCTTTTTAGCAGAGCTTTCAAGGTCGAATTTTGATTTTACTAGTTTTTTTATGTTAAACCATTTAAAGGTAGTTGTTCAATGTAAGGTGCGTTTTACTTGTATAATTTTAGAAGTGATGATTTTTTCGATTCTAACGGTCAAGGAAAGCTGATGAAAAAAGCATAACGTAAGTATGTGATGGGGAAGCTAGCATGATTGCACTGAATTTAATTAATAGCCAAAAAGCCAAAGTGTGATGAGTTGAAGGTATTGCGTAAAGGTTTTCACTACATGCGAAATTATGTTTTAGTAATATTAAAGCATACACCACCATAACATTCATAATCATGTCTATCGATCATTAATTTATATTTTATTTTAAAAGATGCATGTTACTGTATCAAACATATATTGAATTTAAATGCATTATAACAATGTGAAATATATCCAAACCATTATATTTAAAGATGTCACGTAGAGGTTAATGAAAATTATCTTATGTTATATAGATAATATTCTGGTTTTATGTCTATTATTACATAAAGTGATGAAAGTATTAATCCATTTCGAATCTGATCTACCTGGAGTATCATTTTAATACGTAACTCTATTAGACTAGCTATTAGATATATGATAATCAGTATACGATTTTAGTCTAATTAATATGCTGCCATCAACAATAAGAATTACAAATAAAAATAATTTGCATGTTATATATTTTTTTAATACGATTTTAGCACTAGCGGACCACTGACGCACTTGACATCTCCATTTCATTTCAAGAAGGAAACTCATCATAAGTTAGAAAACCTCATGACCTAGTCACCTTAACATGGAACACCCTATTTTTTTTTGTTAGAGGTGAGAGTTCAATCAAATCTTTCATCCTTTTTTTAATTGAAGTCTTTGTGCATCTCATCACAACTATTTAGATTGAGGATCATTGACATGCATGTTATTTATTTAACTATCAAAACCTCTAATTAATGACCTCCAAGAGATATAAATATATTACAAAAGGAATATCATGAGCTCCATCACACTAAAAAAACCCGAGAAAAATGTAAAATGTCTCGTAAAAAAACCTTTAAAAGCTATATTTTAAAATATGATAAATTTAGCCTAGAATTAATGAAAAGCATAAATGAAACTTTTTCTATAACTTATCTATTTATTATTTTTATTTGTTTTAGAAACATATTAGATTATAAAATAGTTGGATGTAAATTGTAAAATGAAACAGTGAAAGACAAAAAGAGTGTTAGTAGTTTATAATTAAAAAAGAATATTCTTTTGAATTTACATTATATTTTAGGAAACCAAATTTTTTTCCCTAAAACTACTCAAAAGGAAAAAAAAAATCTGTCAAATAATGATGGCTTAAAGGTTAAAGCAAAGACTTGTGTACAACTTTTAATCAGCATACACTTATTCATGCTTATATAGTGAGGGTATTTTAGTCAATTTAGAGAAAGAAAAAGGAAACAAAGCGGGGTCGATAAATATGATTTAATTTTATTATTTAAGTAATGATTTAAATCTAAATGTATAATTAATACACATTATATTTTTTTAAAGGTTATTGAATTTTAATAATGGAAATATCATTGGTTAGTCAGGAATAATCTCAAGTCTTAACTTTGAATATATTTTCCTTCAACATTTTTTTAATCAGTTTAGGGTTAAATAATCTCAAGTAAGTCCCAACATATTTTTAATTAAAAAAAAAATCTATTTAGGACTTTTAAACTGTTGTAAACTTATATCGTTTCATTATTATGGTTGTGTATCGTGTAGCCTGTGCGCTACAAATGTTAAGCTTTGGGATCCATGTTAATATAGTCTTGAATTTAGATGACATACCTCATTGATATCAACGGAACACGGGTTTTTTTAAGGCTGATAGAATATTCAGTAGTGAACTTTTTAGAACTTTGAAACGTATCTTAAAGTTTAAGTGATAGAGAGATTTTGTTTGTAACAAAAGAAACCTTGTTTGACGCTTATATCGTCACCGTAAAGATTCACAATACATTGTCTTAAGTGCATAATTGTTATCTGGTGATTATAGAAATAGCGGTTTATCGGAAATAAGAGAAGATGTGCATACAATTTGACACTACATTAATAACCAACAAGGATATGATGCCAAAATTTGTACATGGCTCTATAAAAAGTGGGGTAAACAAGTTGATCCGGGTTTTGCATGTTTAACTTAACTTAAGAGACGAAAAGTTTGGCTTGTTAAAGCTTTATTCTTAACTATCATTATATATCTATAGAAGTTAAAATGAAATCAATACTTTCTAAAGTCATCGATGACTTGTAAATTGAAATAGTTATCATCCACATACACATTTGCATCTAAGATATCATCCACTTCCTCCAATTAGATTTGTTGGAACATCTCCTATGCTACTATGGGCCTATGTATGACGTTCGATAATTAATCAAACAAAGCCTACATGAAAGGAGAGAAGGCATGAGTACACTCAAGCCCAACTCTACTTCGCCCATATTAATCTGAATCTGCAATTTACCGACCACATAAGTCCATAATTGTCATATTCCAAGTTTTCAATTGGATTTGTTCGTCTAAGTTCTAACCTAACTCAGCCCAGTCAGCTAGTTGAATTTTCATTACTTAGCCCATATTAGTTGAATTTTGTTTACACCGATAAATACCACTATCATTCTCCGGCTACCATCCACCACCACCCATTTTCTGGGCCACCAGAGTTGGCTATGAAGCAGGGACGGGTGAACGATGGACCCCGGCTAAAAAACCGATAGGCCTGAATTTTTACTTCTTTTTTTTTAAATTATATATATATTTTTTGAAAATATATATATATATATATATATATATATCTTAATGTTTAAACCCAATTACTCAAATAATTTAAGGCTCAATTTCTTTTTCGTCTTCGGCCCAAAAAGTTTTCTGGATTCTCAGAGACAGCATTGTCGGCCACCATCAAAGACCGTCACCCGCCACTAAAGAATTTGCCACCACTGCCATCATATCCTATGACTGTTGCCCGAATAAGGTCACCAGCTAGTGGTGCCTAACGGGTTGTAAATTGGAGGCCGCCATGAGCGGTCGCTACCGACATAACCAAACCCTTGTTACCTCCAATTGTCAGCCACTCAAAACCCATATTCAAATATACACAAACCTCTTAATCGATATTTAGTGTACGGTAAAAATATCAATCGTGGTGGTGATTTGTGAAGGTGGTAGTGCTTAAACATAATTGATTTTAATTAACTTTTTGTCTTTTAACATGAGTAAAATAGGCATTTCGCATTTAAACAAATCTGAACGCATTAAACACATGAGTAATAAGTTATAAAGTATTATGATCAACTATGTAATTATTAAATGTTTGAGGATCATCGGTACAAGATCTGCCAAACATATGAACCAACCAAGCAATTAACTATTATTTGAGAGCTACCCTAGTTCAAAATTGGCCCAAACGTTTATAAGATTTTTGCCATTGAGTAAAAAATAAAAAGAAAATAAAAAACAATAGAAATAGGGTACAATAGAACGACAAACTATTTGGTTGAAGTGACATTGATCCAAGTCTGTGAAAAAAGAAAAGAAAGAGAAAATGACATCTCTTTGACTTTATAAAGTCAAAATGCAATGAACTTTGACTTGACCCCTCTGCATAAGCATCCAAAGAAAATATTCTAAGTCTAAGATCCGTTGGTATGATTGTGATATAGGCATAGTAGGTTGATTCCAAATTCTAAACTCTACATTTGAAATCTTTTCTTCAAAATTCTTTCTATAACTTTCATAAGTCATACTAGCATATACCAAAGGGGCGCCACCATATTTTAACTTTTCAAAGCCTACTATCATATATTCTTCTATCTAATTAATTACTCACAATGAACCAAATTCATTAGTATAAGATTCTAAAAGTATTTTATTAGATAACCATATTTTAATTATATATGATGTAAAAATCAAAGTTAATAAACTATTTGGATGTGATATTGCATGATCATATATTCATATTTTAGATTTCATCCAACTTTCAAGATTTACGTACCTAGTATCTAGTTATCTACTGTTTTGACTTTGTGTCACGATTGGAAGGTTAACACTAACATACGACATAAAATGACTGTTAAGTTGATGTAAAAATGCCGTTTTACAAAGAAGAAATTTATGTGAAAAGTTTTAAACTTGATTTTGTTTTTCTTGTTTCCTAATTTTGTTAATCTATCTTAGGTAACTTTCGTGTTTATCTTTTCATACTTATCCTTTCTTTTGCTTAGTTTAAGTCAAGGTTTGCATGGTTGTTAATGATAATAATTTTAAGGTTTACACGGTTTAAATCATCTGTTTAAAAACCCTCCGCTTATTGAGCCATTTTACGCCTCCACACGTGCATCATATAGTTTATATATTAAATTTTCCTAAAAAGTGTGAACGAAACCGATGACTTGTGAAGGACGTCATGCTTGTGAAAAAGAGTAAGCGGTTTTAAAGCAATGACTCAGATTGCTTAGATTCAAATGAATAAACGGATTTGAAGATCAACATCACTATTATTCTTTACAATATACATACATACATATACATAGTACTAAGGTCACAATCTTGCTTCAAATCTAAAACAAGCATTTGGTAACCGTATTTTTGGACCTTAAATGTCACAATCACACCACAACAAAAATAAACTCATGATCACTAGCAAAAAAGAATGGAATTATGACCAAACAAAGGTGTCACTCTTAAAACACAATACCATGAATCATAATTAAGAAAATGATAATAATAATAATAATAATAATAATAATAATAATAATAATAATAAAAAAGAAATATGCCAAAACAGCAAAAAGCCAAATCCCCTCCCCCCCCCCCCCCCCCCCTCAATTGATTAGTGGGGAAGAAAACAAGCATCACCAAAAGGAGAATCCTCCAAGATAACTTAAACACATAGTGGCCCACTTTAAACCCCCCACCCCATTTGTATTTCTCTAAACCACTACCAACAAATTCTCTTCAAATTAATTAATTTCCGAAATCTTAAAAATTAAGAGTAAATATATTGTCAAGAAAATATGTTCTTTTATAAAATTATTGTTTTTGGGATATTCTTGAATGCTCATAATCTTTGCAGAATCATATCTGTATCACTATCAAACGCAAGTTCCCTTTTTAAATCTCAAATCTTCCAAAAAATAAAAAAAGAGTGGTAAGTGGGAAGGCATCTATTCTTGTTAGAAAGAAGAATTAGTTAAAAAGAATAAAATCTACACGCTTGGCGCGATGATAAACGAATAAAATCTACACGCTTGGCGCGATGATAAACGCTTGATTCCCATCTCGATCCCTCTCATGGAGATCTCAAATTCAAGTTCAACTTTCATTGATTTATAATATACCTTTTAAGAGTGTTTATCACATAACTTAGCCTCAAGAGTTAACTAAGATATTGCCTTTTGTGTCTAATTATATCATTGAATTATACTTTCTATATCTACTTCACAATATAATATCATATGAATATGAATATTGACATATTGTGACACAAATGTCCAAACTGAATCTAATAAAAAGCTAAATTTATTTATTAAAAAAGGGTAGGTCCCACACGAGGATGTACCCCATGAAACACATTTGGTTGATACTCCTCCCTTCTCTTTCTTTCCCCACCCACCCATTAAAAGCAAAAGTAAACTAAGCTTAAAAAAAGGCTTCAAAAGCTAAATAATAAAAAAAAAAAAACAAAAAAACAAGGTAACAAAGAGCCAAACAAAGCCTTAAAAACATCATCAAAGTAACCTAGACGACCACCTATGCTAAGTTAGCACTTTAGAACTCTCTAGGATCAACAAAAATGGATAAACCAGGTTGTGATTTTCTCCAGTCACCCACTGACCCGTCACTGTAGTCTTCCCCAAGCCTCTTGATACACCACAAATCCGTGAACGATAGCACCTTCCAATGTGGTATTGCTAACTTGAGCGGATCCTCACTCGACACTTCGGTTGCAACCACACCACACTTACACTCCTTTGCTATATTATGGGCCAGCCCAAACAGATCCTTTGCATACTTTGTATACAACGGCCCAGACCCACCTAACCCGTATAACATGTGTAGCCCAAATGGGCTAAAGATCTTCGGCAACGATGGCAACCTTAAAAACGGGAAAACCCGATCCAAGATCCGAGTCGTTTTAGCAAACCCTTTTCTCAACTTGGATGCCCCTTTAACTTCTAGCTTGAAAACATCTTTACAATTCCACACACTCATAATAGCCCAATTCTCAGGCGGGTCAGATAAAAGGTTACTTGGCCCGTCCCAAATGTACCCTCTTGGTACGGCTAAAAAAGTACCAAGATTTAAGTGGTTGTTAAGAACCGAGTCAATGTCGCGCGGGAAAAACTCGGTTGTGGAGAACCGGTGTCGGTAGATTGACTCGGCATCAAACGGTGTGAGCTTAAGTATCGTAACTCGATTGCTTATCGGGAGACGGTGCGCAAACACCGGGTGCACGAGTACAGACGGGCTGCGGAACTTGGAATAACCGCATTTGCCCGTGAATAGCCCGACCGATGGCTCGTTTGCGTCATCGGTCGCGATGTATGAGTACTCGGACCCCGTTGTCCCCGAACCATTCCTCCATTCTCTTAACCAGCTTTAACCCGATCCCCATTCTCCTAAAATTTTATAAAACAAATTTTTAACATAACATATTAATAAAACTTAACAATAATAATAATAATAATAATATAATAATATATACCTATGAAACGGAGAGACCCGGAGGCCCAATATGTAGGCTAGTTTAGTGAAGACCGGTAAAGGTTTGGGTGGGTCACCGGATTTAGGCCGGGAGTATTTGGACCCACACGTGACGGTTTTAATACAGCCTCTAATCATTCCGACTATTTCCCTGGAGCCGTTAACCACCATCTCAGCAACCTATATTATTATATATATATCATACGTCAACAACTTATAGGTAAGAAATGAAATGAACGTAAAGTAATTAGTTATGAAACATAATATTACGAGCATGAGATATGCGGGTGAGTTGCGAACCCTACAAATGGGATCACCCAAGAGATCAGTGTAAAGAGAAAGTTGGCCGTTGGGGCCCACTTCACAACTACTCTCCACTTGTTCCACTCCTTCTCTGTCGGTCTTGGCGTCGTATTCTCTAATCATCACCACCGCCATAACACCATCCGCCATTATAATATTGTTATTATTAAGTAGCAACCAGCAGCTATATATATATATGTATATATAGATATGAATATATGAAGGAAGGTTTCAGGTTAAAAGAAAGAAAAGAAAAATATAGTGAAAAGGTTATGGAAATAATGGGCCGTTTTCAAGCTTTAACTCCTAGAGAGAGAGTTGAGTTGAGTTGAGTTGTGTGAGTGGTTCATCATTGACGTGCTCTATTCTTTCATCATGGATCCATTTACATACTTGATTTCAGATTTTTATATTTATATTTTATTTCATTATTATGCACTTTTATTATTATTAATATTTTAGTTTTAGTTTTAGTTTATTTATATAATATATAATGCAATAGCCCTGCTTGTGGTGGGCACATATATAGTGTATATATGTGTGAATCCTCAGGTGGGCAAAAGTGAAATTGCACTAATTTTGACGTTATTTTACTAATCTCGTGAAAATAACGTTAAAAGTGACGGACGGTTAATCAGGCATCATGTAGTGGCGTTGATAGCCGAAAGACAAGGGTACATGCACCGATCAACCGGTGTCCCGATGATTGAGTGCTATGTGCCTTATGTCCAAGGCTTGATGCAAAACTACTATCGAGCCGGGGGTCTCACCGGAAGCAGCCTCTCTATCCTTATGAGGTAGAGGTAAGGCTGTCTACATCTTATCCTCCTCAGACTCTACTATAGCTTTGCTATTGGTGGGATATACTGAGTACGAAGATGATGATGATATAAAAAAAATGCAAAAAGGAAGTATACGGAAATTGGCGGCTGTGGCTGCGCATCTTTATTCCGATATTAATCATTTTATTTGATGTGAATGTGCAACCATCATGACCCGCTTCCATAATCATTGCCACTATTTTAAATCACTTCCAACTTATTATAATTTTTTAATTAATTATTATTATTTGTTAACTTATTAGAGCAAAAATATGCGAGTGGACATTATGTACATACATACATGAAAGACATCATCCTATACAAACATAATCTTTGAAATTATTTGTGTCTTTTATGTCGTCATGATTCCTTTTCCATGTAATAAGATAACAAGTTATCACCTACTTAATACATATATATATAATATATAATAATTTCTAAATCGGCTTTTGATTCAGAAGATACGTTATACTAATTATGGTAAAAATAAACGTTTAATATGGAGGAATAAATTGAGTTTTAAATGTGATTTTCCGTCAAGATAATCAGTTTTAGAATTTGAGATTAAGGTTTTAACATATAGTGTTAAGACAGACTAAACTAAGATATTGTTATCATACATGGACTTTTGTTATTTGGCTTGATCCTTCGATGTGTCAATGAGCTATTGTTATTATACATGAACTTTTGAACAAAATTAATACACATGAAGAAAATACAAGAACAATGGCTAATATGAACTCAGGTATCTTGAAGCTAGTGGTACAACATTGATAATTAAGAACTAAAGGCTCAACACTATGTTATACATGTCATCGCTGTTTTTCATCTTCTATCATATATTTTAGTGACCTTTTAATTGTAATATGTAATATTTGATGTCTTTTTTGGTTTGCTTTGTATTCAAACTAATCTAAATATCCAGCTGCAGTAAATTCAAAAATGGTACTAAAGTTGCATAATCAAACAAACTATATGCATGAAAATAACACTCAACTCAAAAGAGAAAATAATTATAAAATAAACGAAATCACCAATTTACCCTTGACTTAATGGACAAGATATACATGATTATAAAAAACGTACTACAATGACATATAATTGAAATATCAGGTATCCAGTGGCAGGGAATTAAAAAACAATAGTAAAGTGAAGTAATTGAACAAACCACATATATAAAAATAACATTTAACTCTATTTTGTTTGATACAATATTAATCATTGTCTCCATAGTCATCTACTTTTTTCTTACTGTTTCTTTTAAGGTAGTGTTGTTGTCTTCATTTTTCAATTGTTTCTGCTTCTGCTATTTCCTATGAATTTTAGGTAGCGTTTGGTATGTAAGAATAAAAGGCAAAAATAGAATTAACCATTGTGAGAGAATGAAAAAAAAACATGTTTGGTTGGTCAATGGAATGAACTCATTCACTACCATGTTGATATCATTCCCCTAAAATACCCTCAAGTTCATTCCATCCATATCCTTGTTTATTTTCCATTTCACCACTCTTTCACAATATATCATCTCCATCACCCTCCCACCACCAGCACCCAATAGCCTCTCACCACCATCATCACCGCCACCCACCACTGCTGCTGCCGCCAGCCAACACCAACCACCCACTACTATCATCAACCCGCTGCTGCAACCACCTACCAGTGCCGCCCACCACCGCCACCATTACCAACCATTGCTCCTAGACATCACCACCACCGCTCGTCACCACCACCTATCCACTCATCGCCAACAACCATCGCTCCTAGCTCCCGCGTATCGCCACTTCCGCCGCCGCCAACCACCACCACCATTATTGCTTGCCGCCCACAACCATCAATCACTACCATTTCTATTTTATTCCAGGTTTTACTAGCATACCGAACAACACAAAATAATAATTTATTCCATTCCCGCATGGTAACCAAACATCTCAATAGAATGATAACGATTCATTTCATTACCTCATCTATTCCATTTTCTCGCTCATTTCATTCCATTCTATCGCTCATTCCATTACCCTATACCAAACACTCCCTTAATGTTGAATTAATCTGTTGCTTCATAACTATAAATGAAGATGACTATACCCATTTGTTTGGCCGAGAACTAAGTTAGCGTTTGATATGCAGCATTGGATGACGGAATGGAATTACCCATCGTAAGAGTATGAAAAAAAGTGTGTTTGGTTGATCAAATGAATGGAATGACCTATTACTTACTTCATTCCGTTCCTCCCCCTCCAAAAAAATAATAATAATCAATTTCATTCGATTCATCCCCATGTTTTTTTTTTCATTCATTTCCCTCTTTTACTCTTCATTACCTCTACCACCCTTCCACTACCAACATCAACATCCACTACCAACCACCACCATCGTCAGACACTGTCTCCCACCACCCACCACCACCGCCTATTACATCCACCTTTCCCTCCACCAACCACCACTATCTCCTTTCACCCATTACCACCTGCTACAGCCAACCACCATCACTGCCCACCACTGCCAATTCCACGTCGGCCACCTACCTCACCACAACCGCCAATCACTACAATTTTAATTTTATTTTTTCTTATTTTCCTGCGTACCAAACAATACAAATTAAGTAACGATCCATTCCATGTAGTAACCAAACACTTTATTGAAATGGCAACACCTCATCCATTCATTTGTTTACTTCAATACCTCATCCCAAACACAACTAAGAATTAAAATAATTGGATGACTTGTGTATTTGAAAACAAGCAAAAAATCCTGATTGATGACTTGTTTAATCCTCAGAATCCATAAAGAGTGATTACTTGAAAAGGATTTTTATTCAAGGGTTCAGCTTTGCTCCATTTTCATTTTAACACTTAACATATTTAAAGCCTTGGTTAAACCGTCAAACTAAACCGGAATCAAACTATAAATTGATTTGGTTTGGTTTTAAATTTCAACGGTTTGGTTTTGGTTTTCAATGACAAAAAATCATTACTAACGGTTTGACTTATGATTTGACTTAAAAACCTTAAAAAACCGGACCATGAACACCCCTGACTCTTGATAAACCACCCCTAGTGTTCAATGCAATAACAAATAGTGTAAGAAAAGAAATAATTACATGTGCTATTGGCTTTAAATAGTTTGTAATGGACATTTATTATTTATGGATTTTGACCAAACTATATATATATATATATATAATATAAGGTTTGAACCAAATACAAATGAAATTAACGTGAGAATCAAGTAGAGTAATTATATATATAAGTAGAGTTTTATGTAATTACTTAATTATTCTATTTGTATATATAATTACTCTGCTTGATTCTCACGTTTAGCACGTTAACTTTTTCCATATACATATATTGAAATATCGAATTTTGAATCAAATCGAATAATAAATCACAAATTAGTTTTCGATTACTATACTCGACTACAAATTCAATTTTTTTTGAAAATGAATTCGAATATTAATAATCGAATCGGAATTTCAAATGTTTCCGATTCGAAACAAATTATGAACACCCCTACCGTATCTCGGGTATCTGCAAGTAGAGGTGCACAAATCGGGTTTTTCAAATACCCAGGTTTGGGTATGGAATCGGGTTCGGGTATGACTGGGTATTTGAAAATCGGGTATTGGTAATAACCGGGTAGGGTTCGGGTCCGGGTATTGCCTTTAAAAACCATACCCTATTCATCGGGGTCGGGTCGGGTATAGAACCGGGCATTCTAAAACCGAGTATTTGAATACCCTGTTTTTGGATATTGAAAAAACCCTATTTGTGGGTTTTTTCGAGTATTTATTAGGTATAGATTGGATTTTTTAAAATGTTGCATTTTTTAGGGATCTTTTTCGGGTATCTTTAAGGTATTTTTTCGGTATTTTTCGGGTATACATCGGGTATTTGAAATACCCGGTTTCGGGTTTTCGGGTATCACCGGTACAAATCGGGTCCGGTTCAGGTTCGGGTTTTAATACCGAAATGCATACTCTATCCGTACCCTACGGATAGGGCCGGGTATGGGTTCGGGTATCAAAAACCCGAGTATTAGAAAAACCGGTTCCGGGTCCAGGTTTTTTGTGAACCTCTATCTGCAAGTGCCCCTTTCCCCTTAATTACTACTTTAAATAGCTGTAATTGATTAAAGTATAGGCATGAAATATTATACTATATGAATAAAATTTTAGAAAACTTTTAAAACAAAAGAGCTTTTAACATGCCATCACCCGATGTTTTATAACATACCATCGATATACATGGTGATCATCTTCCGAAACAATAATTATTTTTACGACCTTTTAATTGTTTATTCGCATCTTTTTTTAAATAAAAGTTTCTTTAAGATATTTTTAAATTTACTTCACTTGGCCGAACACATTATCTACTATTATTTTCTTTTCTTTAACCGGAACAATATCTATTTCAACAAAGCTTGGCATTTGCCACATTAGCAACCCCTCACTATTTGTGTCATCAAGAAGTCAAGACACTTAAGTAGCACATATCTTTAGTTTTTTTTTTGAAAGGTCAATATAATAAAAAACGAAAAATGGCGACTTGTAAGTTACAAGAGCCAATTCAAACAAAGAGACAACAAGGATAAGAAGAAACAAGCAAAACAACCAAATAATTACAAAGGAAGGTTAATAAAATTGAACATGCACCAATCTTCTCAATCGACACTTGATCTTCGACTCCGATTCACGACCCATAAGAAAGATGTTGCTTTGATATCCATCGCCACCTTGTCCACTAACATGGGTATATTTTTGAATGTTTTGTCATTCCTCGTTCACATATCTTTAGTTATTGAAGCTCTTATAACATAAACACAAATAACTACAAACCAACACATTTAAGCATGATGAGCATTCGCTCTGTCATAAGTTAGTGATTGTCTTGGTTAGTTTGGAATAGTAGATGCAAATGATGTTTGTGTTTTTTTGTTTTGCGTCACGATTGTGTTCTTTCTGCTTGTCCTTGGCTTTTCGATTCTTACATTATGATGCTCCGGTGATAACAGATTACGGAATTAATATGCCATTTTTTTAATAGGAATTGAAAAACGAAAATCGTACTTTATTTTTAAATAAGTTTTCTTTTTTTAAATATATATGATTAAAAGAACAAAAGCTTACTAAAAATAAGATATCCATCAGGCAATTTGGATGATGCATGATGATCCATGTGAAAAGATGAGTCACATGTTTTATGCACACTTTTTTAACATTACACAAGGTTAACGTGGCACTCCGACAAACCGTCAATCGTTAAAGCTTAGAATTATAGGCCGTTTGATTATCTTTTAAACCAAAAGCAGCTGTGCTTTTTAATGTCGTATTTTTATTTCATTAGTTTATGCTATTTTTAAAACAAAAGGCGATTGCATTAAACCATCTACTGGTTGCGTGGCTCTTTCGATCATCATCTAAAATCTAGTGGTCCTTTCTCAATCCCACGATATTAATTCATTTATCAAGCATATATATATAATTCATCTTTATAAGTTAGTTGGATGATGATATTTCCACTAAAAGGTATTAAAAGCATTAATTCCTGTTTAAGCTTAAATTAAGAAAAAAAAAAAGATAGTGAAAGAAACCATATTGAACCAAATCATTTTGAGGGTTTCTTGGGAGTTCAATGTGAACTACAACATTCATGATCTTAACACCGGAATAGAAAACACACACACATACATGAGTTAGTGTACAACTTAGTTTTGTATCGTATCGTAAGAAACCTAGCCAATAATTATTTTTTATGTTTATTCTGTTACGATAATGAACCTAACCCGTACCGACCGAATGTGTGTCAACTCGTCACTGCAATGTTCGTGTTGTGTATGATTTTTTTTGTTTTAATTTTGTTAATTTTTCGAAATTATTGTTTGGGTTTAGTTTTAGTGTCGTGGCGAACCTATCGATACCGACCGAATTTTCCGCCACAAGACCCGTATTTTGCGAACCGAATAAATGTCGTTTAACATATATTAGTTTTTTGTATCATAAGCTAACGTTTACTAATTTATTTTTTTAATTTAGTGTCGGTACTGGTATGAACCTAACCAATATCGACCGTATATGTGCAGCTTTAATCTAAGTTATACGTGCGCTGGCAGTAACTTTTGTAAACCATTAAGAAACCGAAAGAAAAGTAAACTTAAAGAAGTTGAAGAATGCACACCCTTGCACTACTAGAAAAAACCTTTAATGACACGCATTGAGTGTCATTAAAGGGTACATATGACACGCAAATGTGTGTCGTTGATAGACCAGTCATAAATTGAAAATGACATGCATTTGCGTGTCATGTATTATGACACGCACTAATGACATACATTTGTGACACGCATTTATGACACCAATACACGACAAGCATTTATGCGTGTCATCGTATAGCTTTTTTAATTAATTTTTTTTTGCATAATTAATAGATTTTATATTAATCACACAAATATAGTAGCAAAACTATCCATTTCATTTCATTATTTAAATAAAAATATTACAAATGTTCCCAAGATAACAAAAATACTAATTAATAATCAATACTAATCACTACCGGAAAATAAACCGTGCCGCGTAACTCGACCATTCTTCTTCAACTACATCAAAATCCGCCTTCGTGTATTCATATTTGCCTCCCCTAGCCTAAGTACAAAATAAAACAACGAAAATGTTATAAAAGTTGGTCGGGTGAAAACGTATTGACTCTAAAATGTTACATAAAAATGTCAACATCCTTGGTGTTTTTTTTACCATTTTTACAAAAAAAAAATGCTAACCTTGAGTTTTGTCTCATGAACTGCAAGACAATTGGAATGAGGCTTTGTAACAATATCAACTTATCATAACTTTGATCTTAGCAACATTGATCGTCTTCTTCTTTTCTGAAGCAAAACCTTTCAAAAGATTGTTATCAGGTAAACCTCAAGCTTTACTAGTCCACTTGTTATTCCCCAAATATGGCTCTGCCACAATCATTGTTATACAATGGAGCACCATAAGTTCCACTTATAGGCATCTGTCAGCATTATAATAAACAAGAAAACTTTAGTTCAGGTAGGGATGAACAATAATCAAACCGCTAACTAAAACCCGACGAAACCAAACCAAAATTAACCGAAAACGAATTAACCGAATACCGGTTACACTTTATTTTTTTGTACCCTTGGATCATTACATCAAGTTTAAAATTTTATCCAAGTTTGGTTTGGGTTATTAACCAAACCGAAATATGATTGACAAAAAAATAGCAATAACCTATCATCATAACATTTTATTAAGTAATGATGATTCAATAAATAGCATTTAAAGATTGTTATTCTTATAATCGTACTTTTTGCTATAACATTAAAATTATATAAAAAAAAGTGGATAAGAAATGATTCAGGGTTGGCCTGGCACACATCAAAAATACCTTCTTTCACCCATTTACCCATGCAACCAACATTAAAAGATTGTTTCAATATTGCTAAGGCTGAGGGGTGTGGGGCGCAATCCTGGGCGCGAGAGCCCCTCTGCTCGCGCCTCGGGGCGCTAACCCCACACCACCGGGGCGCGAGCCGGGGCGCGAGCGCGGAAATCCAGGCAGGCGTGAGTGTGGTCGCGGGAGAAGAGAGAGGAAAAGCTGGTGGGCCCGCCCAAAAGAGCCGTTGAGCTCCGTTTTTTTTTAAAAAAACCTTTAAAAACTCCTATATAATACCCCAAAATCAACCCATTTCAACCATATCAAAACACAACTTCAATCTCCAAACTCATATATAATATCCCAAACTCCTATATAATACCCAAAAATGTCTGGAAATTGGTACCCAAACCTAGATTCAGGTTATAGTTACGACGATTTATGGTCGTCACCAGACCAATCGATGTTTTTTTCGGGGTCGCAAGAAACATCCGGCTTTCAACCATCCAACATACAACCGTCTCCTAACTTTGTTGTTCCAGAGACACAAGAATCACACGGTGATGCTTCGGGAGCAAGAAGACGCGTCCACCGGAAAAAACAACTTGCAACGGACGGGCCGGGACCGGCTTCGACTCCGAGGACGAAACGGAAAACCACTCCGTGGTCATCGGATGAGAAGGAAGCCTTGTGTCGGGCTTGGATAGTCATTTCTGAGGATCGGCGTTGCGGTAATTGTTTTAACGTTTTTAAAAATGATTTTTAATAAAAAAGTTAAATAAAAAAGTTAACTGGAAATCTAATTTAATTATTCATTTTGCAGCCGACTACCAAAAAAGCAAGGTTTTTTGGACAAAGGTTAGGGAGACGTTCTATACGCTCGTTGGGAGTACAGAGCGAAACGCCGATATGATTTCGGGTCGGTGGTCCGAAATCAGAAAATTTGTCGGCTTGTTTACTAATCTTTTCAACAGGAACGCCGGTCGTATGAGACCAAGTGGCAGTGATGATTAGGCGGTTTACAATTTCACTGTCGAAGAGTGTAGGCAGGAGTGTTTGCGGAGGTATGGGACGGTGAAGACGTGGGACGATTTAAAGTTGTGGGAGAGGTTGAAAAGGTGTTCCAAGTGGGTTGAGCTTGTGGCGCCGGACCATGATGCGGAAGTAGGGCCGAAACGGACTAAAACTAGTTCGTCTGGAGCGTATAGCACTTCCGCCGGGTCGGATTGCCGCGTTGGATTCGACCTAAACATTGCGGGGGAGGAAACGTCTTCACCGCCGAGGAGGCGGCCATTGGGACGGGACGCCAAGGGGAAAAAACCGGCTGAGGGGGGAGCCGTAAACATCGTCGATCTTGTTGAATCCCTCAATAAATTCAACAAAACCATGGAGGTGGTCTCTAATGACAAAAAGGAAAAAAGTCGAATGAGAGATTTGGAGTTCCTTACAAGAGACTTCAGTAACCTAAATCCGGTCGATCAAATGCTGATGGAAAAGCAAAAGGAACGTATCCGAAAGAGGTTGATCGAAGAAGACCAAGCCGAAGAATAAGAATAATGTTTTTTTTAGTACTTTAATTTTTATTTTATTTTTAGATATTAATGTGTTTTTTTTAATGTATGTTTTTTTTAATAATTTATGAGTTTTTTTAATAATACGTTTTTTGAATATATTTATAAAAAAATAAAAAAAAATCCGCTGGAGCCCCTGCTGGAGCCCCTCCACACCAGGGCCAGGGGCTCCAGCGGGGGCTCCAACACCCACCTTATCCAGTTTCTCTCTCTGCCACACGTCACAATATTATTGGCTGGAGCCCCCACTCGCGCCCCGTTAGAACCCCCCACACCCCTCATCCTAAGAATCATGTTCGCACTTTTAAAATCATATTTTTAAAGGTAGATAACATTAAAAATCATCAAAAAGTGGGGAAAAAAAGAGTGAATGCTAGCCTGGCCCAGATCACCCAGCAACCTGCAAGGCTGCAACATAAACACCTAATTTGATTCATTTACTAACCCACCCCTTTTTTCATGTAAGATTATTGGGATTGAATATAATGATTCAGACCTGTTTGGCTACAAAGTCAATGATATAGACTCAGAAGCTTTGGCTCCCAGTGTCATCATTACAAATGTCACTGGAACCTCTCCTATTCCTCATCATGCACTCTGTTTAATACACAAATATAAGGCTGAGGGGTGTGGGGCTTCAGCGGGGGCGCGAGCAGAGGGGCGCGAGCACCACACCACCGAGGCGCGAGAGGGGCGCGAGAGGGGCGCGAGCACGGCTTTCAAAGCAGGCGCAAGCCTGTTCGCGTGAAGGAAGAGGCGTAAAGGGACATGGGAATGCGTGAAAGAGCCGTTGGGATGAGAAATGAGACGTTGGGCTCTTTAATTTTATTAAAAAAAAATCTGTTTTTCCTATATATAAACCTAAACCAATTACCACACCCAAAATCACATACCACACCCAAAATCACATAAAACAATTACCACAACTTCAAAAAAAATCCAAAATCAACCCATCTTTCAAACCATTTTTTAAAAACATGGCTGGAAATTGGTACCCAAACCTAGATTCAGGTTATAGTTACGACGATTTATGGTCGTCACCAGACCAATCGATGTTTTTTTCGGGGTCGCAAGAAACATCCGGCTTTCAACCATCCAACATACAACCGTCTCCTAACTTTGTTGTTCCGGAGACACAAGAATCACACGGTGATGCTACGGGAGCAAGGAGACGCGTCCACCGGAAAAAACAACTTGTAACGGACGGGCCGGGACCGGCTTCGACTCCGAGGATGAAACGGAAAACCACTCCGTGGTCATCGGATGAGAAGGAAGCCTTGTGTCGGGCTTGGATAGTCATTTCTAAGGATCGGCGTTGCGGTAATTGTTTTAACGTTTTTAAAAATGATTTTTAATAAAAAAGTTAAATAAAAAAGTTAAATGGAAATCTAATTTATTTATTCATTTTGCAGCCGACTATCAAAAGAGCAAGATTTTTTGGACAAAGGTTAGGGAGACGTTCTATACGCTCGTTGGGAGTACAGAGCGGAACGCCGATATGATTTCGGGTCGGTGGTCCGAAATTAGAAAATTTGTCGGCTTGTTTACTAATCTTTTCAACAAGAACGCCGGTCGTATGAGACCAAGTGGCAGTGATGATTTGGCGGTTTACAATTTCACTGTTGAAGAGTGGAAGCAGGAGTGTTTGCGGAGGTATGGGACGTTGAAGACGTGGGACGATGTAAAGTTGTGGGAGAGGTTGAAAAGGTGTTCCAAGTGGGTTGAGCTGGTGGCGCCGGACCATGATGCGGAAGTAGGGCCGAAACGGACTAAAACTAGTTCGTCTGGAGCGTATAGCACTTCTGCCGCGTCGGATTGCCGCGTTGGATTCGACCTAAACATTGCGGGGGAGGAAACGTCTTCACCGCCGAGGAGGCGGCCATTGGGACGGGACGCCAAGGGGAAAAAACCGGCTGAGGGGGGAGCCGTAAACATCGTCGATCTTGTTGAATCCCTCAATAAATTCAACAAAACCATGGAGGTGGTCTCTAATGACAAAAAGGAAAAAAGTCGAATGAGAGATTTGGAGTTCCTTACAAGAGACTTCAGTAACCTAAATCCGGTCGATCAAATGCTGATGGAAAAGCAAAAGGAACGTATCCGAAAGAGGTTGATCGAAGAAGACCAAGCCGAAGAATAAGAATAATGTTTTTTTAGTACTTTAATTTTTTTTTATTTTTAGATATTAATGTGTTTTTTTTTTAATGTGTGTTTTTTTTAATAATTTATGAGATTTTTTAATAATACGTTTTTTGAATATATTTATAAAAAAATAAAAAAAAATCCGCTGGAGCCCCTGCTGGAGCCCCTCCACACCAGGGCCAGGGGCTCCAGCGGGGGCTCCAACACCCACCTTATCCAGTTTCTCTCTCTGCCACACGTCACAATATTATTGGCTGGAGCCCCCACTCGCGTCCCCGTTGGAGCCCCCACACCCCTCAGCCTAAACAGAAAACCAATATATAACTCCAAGTTATTATTATTGTGTGATGACATTATCGTCATCTATTTTGTCCGAAAGAACATGTTTTGATTTCTAATTGGCATATTTCAAAATACTTTCAAGAATATATGCCATGAACAAAATTGCTAAACCGGTCTGCACTACAATCCTTCAAATTCATTCATATTATTCAATATCAAAGAACACATATTTAGATTTACTATATAAAACGGGCCAACCCATGAACCTGGTGGGCTGACTTGAACCTGACCCGCTTAGTTAGAAGGATTCGCATGTTCGAACCAAAACTGGCCCGAACCCGTTTATACCAAACTCAAACCCATTTAATTCGTGTTAGGTTATTGTCGGGATTTGGGATAATCATGTGTTTCTATAACCTGCATTTTGGGATAAGCATGTAGCAAGCATACACCACTCAACAATAAAAGACCAATATCCAAGTATCCCTCCTCAACTATCAAAACCTTGACATTTTACACGCTCAAACCCTAATATTCCTTATTATTAAGCATAATTTATATACACAGTGCTACTTATCTTTACAAAACATGTACCACACATATTCATCTATTACAACATTATCAAATAACCAGACAAGATTTTAATGTACCATAATCCATGTACAAAAGCAGCCGTAAAAGATCTCTAATGCTATCAAAAGAACACTTTAGCAGTCATACCTACATGATCTAGTCAAATTAGTCCAATTTCCTTTAATAACCATCACAAATTTCAAAAATAATAATAAGAATAAGAATTATTAACAGTCAATTTAACCATAGACGATTATGAAACCAACAATTAACTGTAGAACAAGGCAAAACTAAAGGCATATACCTCATAGTAGAGGAATTTCTACAAATTCAAATAAGCAAACCCTAGCCGATTGAACCCTAAGATGGTAGTGTGTTGAAAACGAAATTGTTGGACTTAAGGTGTAGCATCATGGGACTGATGGAGAATGCCCAACCCTAGATTGCGTTCAATTGTGAGAAAATTGGTAGAAGATCGTGGGCTGATAGTTGAATAGGTACTGATAATTGGGCGCTCTTTTGAGATAAATATTGGGGGGGTGTTCAAATTTTTTATTTGGATTTCAAGATGACATTCATATATGACGTGCAAGTTTAGTTCTTTAATTTTTGACACAAGTCTAATGACGTACAAAAATAAGTGTCATAAATTTTTAAACTTTTAAAAATTATGACTCCTTTTTAACGACACACGCGTTTGCGTGTCATAAATCACTGCGTGTCATGGTGCGCATGTTGGCATTTTTTCTACTAGTGTTGTGATGTTTTAACACGCAAAATTAATACCGAAACATAAAACATAAAAGACAAATTATGGTTCGTGTCATTTTTTTAGTTTCTTTGCAGGCAGTGTCATTTAAACATTTTTTTCCTACACGTTATGTCCTTTACGCTAACTGGGTTAGAAAAACTCAGTTAAATACCCTCATGTGAGGCGCATGTGAGGACATATTGGTCTTTTCGTCTACACCTGCAAAAAGTTTATATAAAACTATCTCTTTCTTCCAGAACTCATCCACTACCACCAAACCCACCATCAACACCCACCTTCACACCACCATTCAACCTCCAGCAACCACCACCGCCGCCCACCAACCTCCCATCCAAAATTCAATTCCATCTTCCAGACCAAACCAAAAACCCCAAAATTTCCACCACCAGTTTCCGAATTGGTTTCCAAACCCTAATTCCATCACACACAAACACCACTCTCTATCCATACACAAGCACAACACACACACACACCACTCTTCAGCCGACCGTTTCTGCCGTCGGATTTGTCGGATTTCGTCCGGTCTTCTCCGGCGAGTTTGACCGGAAAATTGGATTCCGCCGTCGGAGTTTGGAACTGGGTTTGTGGGTTCGTAGCCGTTCGTCGGATCTGGTTTTGTGGGTTTGTGGGTTCGTAGCCGTTTGGATATGGGTTTGTGGGTTCTTCTCAAGCGATTGGTGGTCGATTATTATTATTATTATTGTTGTTGTTGTTGTTGTTCTGGTCATCTTGTTGTTCTTGCTGTTGATTATTATTATTATTATTATTGTTGTTGTTGTGGTTGTCTGGTAGGTTGGATGTGAAGAAGAGAAGGGTGAAGAAGATTTGGATAGGGAGTGTGTGTGTGTGTGTGAATTTATTGTTATTGTTATTAATATGAGTATATAAATTTGTTTTGAAAAGACCAATATGCCCTCACATGCGTCTCACATGAGAGTATTTAACTGAGTTTTTCTAACCCAGTTTGCGTAAAGGACATAACGTGTAGGAAAAAATGTTCAAATGATACCGCCTGCAAAAAAAACTAAGAAAAAAAAAGACACGAACCGTAATTTGGCTTTTTTATAAAGAATAAAATTTGTAATTCTGTCAACATAAAAAGCACTAACTCTTATTAAAAAAAAAATCATACTTATAGGGTCCATAATGCCACTTGCTACAAACCTCAATGTACAAAAATAAAATACAAAGTACCACAGTTAAATCACAAACAAACTTATAATTGTATATATATGAAATGATTTTAAGTTGATGTTAGCATAGACGAGTTACCAAAGGTAACTCACTCCGTGACGGCGTGACTCTACAGCCGAAACTTGGGAAGTCGATTTTGCAAAGCCTGCCATACAACCGTAACACATCATTACAATCTAATACAACATTCGGACGAGAAGGTTCGGCTTTGTATAACATCTTTTTTCATAGACGTCACCGAGAATAAACCTGAGCTATCACCGCCTCACACCTACCAGTAGCTCACCACCCTTAAAACCAGAAATAATATAATTATCAAACAACATTTACAATCCATTCAAGTAAATTTAGATTTATGTTTATTTAACGTCTTTTTTATTTCAGTGTTATATAATAATACATAACAAAATAAAGCCATGCAACTCTGTAGTTTTTAAATATGTGTTGAAAACAATTTGATTTTATAAAGTACGATAGAGACATTAGAAATTTCTAAGAAACTTAACAATTTTGGCGGTTATTTGTGACCATATAAAACTGTTTTATTAATCAACATCTTCACTAATAGTTAAATCTTAAAGTGATATATAATAATAGATTTAAAAGTAAATAATTGAATATAAAAATCAAGATGTTGTCTTTGATTCTTGTCATACAAAACTTTATTTAAAAACTTTATTTAAAAGTTAAAACTCAAAACTAGAATAATGGGAGTGGAGGATCAATTTATAATTTAATTAAACGTCTAAAATTTGATTTGCCATCCGACTATCCAGTCTGAACCGCTGTTTTGAATCGGTCAGAGTTCCAACAATTTGTAAATTAAACATTACTCTTTTAATACGTGTTTAATTAATATAAATAATTAAATAAAACTAGTGTTTACCAGACGTATTTCGCCGGAACAACTGATCAACCCCAACTTTGAAACCCGGGTGTTGTAATATCCCGAGTGTTACGACGATAAGTTGACGTGAATTCTGGCATTATCGGTTGTGCTCGATAAGGTATAGACACCATTGGTAAAACCTAAACGTTAAACCCAAAAAAATAAAGTATATAAATTAAATATTCGATGTTTATTTGGTCAGTAAACTCGGGCAGTGGTAAAACCTAAGTGTTATCGGTCCAGGGCCCTAAGGTGGTAACTCGTCACAAATTTGGTCGGTTTAGGTTACTTTCATTACGGTACGAAGCTAAAATATGGTAAAAATATAAACATTGTCGGTCATGGTCGTTAATGTTATGAGTCTACGCAAATTCGGTCTGTTATATTCGTTAGGTACCGGAAATAAAAAACTAAAATGATAATGACCAATATGGTGCCGCCAAGTGCCCAAATCATCATTTAACGGCACCAAACTTCCTAATTATCTTAAAGAAATAATAATACATAATATATATTAACGAAACCTTTTAAAGCTCTCCGGTTGCTCCCTACATCCTCTCAAGCCACCAGGTTACATTATTTTGAAATGGAGGTTTCTCATGCATTTGACCCGAATTCACGGGTATAAGTCTCACCAAACCTAGATCGTTCTTAAACGAGTTATACCATCTCATTATATTAAAAATTAATCTTACCAAATATTTGATATGAAAATCCTATAAAATAGGGATATACTTAAAAATAATATCTGATTTTTTGTAAAAGAATACTATTTATAATTAAGAAACAATTTTATAGTAACAAAATATGCGGGTCATAGGTTATACCAAACCTATAAGCTTTTACCGGGTTATCACATCTCATTTATTTGTGAAACTATTTCATAATCAAATCCTAAGTATATTTTAAACTTGGTACAAATTCACCACAAATGCGTCTTGAGAGAATGAGTTCAAAGACACAATTTTCTATGTTTTTAGAATTTGTAGGGATTTGATAGGAAACATTATAAAACCGTCGGGTAAGACTACTTTTTGAGAAAAATATTTAGTGAGAAATTGACTGATCTCTCAATATTTTCAAAAATATGGTCGAATTTTCAGAAATCTTTACACGTGTCAAAAAAACTATTGGTTTAGAAATCAGGTCTTATATTTTCCCAATATGTTGCCCCAGTCCAAATTTTATGAGTTATTTTGAAAATATTTGAGGATTTAGAGCTATTTTTTTCTTCCTCTCTTCTAAAAAGAATGCTATTTAGGTAATTTTCCCTAGTTTATAGATATATGCCATTAAGTAATACAGTATGCATTTTCTTTCTGATACACACATGATCTTTAGTTCACATGTTTATCTAAAACATGCATTGTATTTTAGCTCATTTACTCATCCTTGATTAGCAAAAAAACTAACGGGTATTGGCTAGGTACTGACAATATCTAATTCAATACCCGTTTGTAAAATTATGCCCCACATACCCAACCCGATAGTTGTCATGTCGGGAGATTTTATGTTGGTATATATTTGGCAATCACCAGACAGGTATTGGGCATGCCCGTAAGCATGTTAAAAATAGACGGCCCCATACCGGCCTGATAGGCATGCCCTTAAGCTTGTTAAAGAAAAATACTCGGCTCTATACCATCGAAGATTACCTTTTATTTATCATTTTCAAACACTTAGTATATATAATTAATGATAAGGTTGAAAGAATCTTGAAATGTATTGAATTGCGTCAAATGTTAGGGGTCAAAAGAGTAACGGGTCCAACGTTTGAACGGGTGAGTTTCAAGGATTATATTAAAATGTTGTCTCAATCATGGAATGAAGAACATGGGTCCTTTGACAAACACCATATTAATAAAAAAAATTAAGAGACAAAAGGATGGACAATTGCTTTGGGTATCATCAAGCTAGGGATCTTGTTCCCTGTCAACATAATGTAAATGAATTATATATACCAATCTCCGTACATTCCCATTTGGCTAATCATATGTAGATGACAGACATCGGGCAAAAACAACGTTTTTTGTTCCACCACTGCGAAACATTATATCCTTAAATCAAGTAATTTAGATATGGCTAGACCTTAATTACCTAATCAGACCTGCATGGCCGGTAATTAAGTAGCATAATATTTGTTTTGATATGTAACACTGGGTGCACAAATTCTGTCAAATGTAATTTGTTAAGTTAATTTATTTAAATGAATGACTCATGATAGTAAAGAGCATACAAAAATATGAAGGATAGGTAGTGCCAGCTTTCTTGTAATCAACTCAAAATTTTAAACTTTTTTTTTCATATTTTTAAATAAGGTCTTATGTTATATTTTAAGAGCGGGCCGGGAGAGTTGCATCAACGAGGTTATGCCAACATAACTTTACAATATTCTGCATGCTACCTTATATATAATTGTTAATAGTATTTAGGGTTTTTGGAGGGTCTAATATTATTTTTTGTTTGTTTTGTTCACATATTGAAAGTTGTAGGTCTGTCTAAGTACTCTAATGATGTTAATATAATTATTCGTGTTGACACATTTTTGAAAAAGAAAAGATAAGAATCTTGAGAGAAATCTTTTAAAGTCGTATATTTAACAAGGTTTTTAAATCTTTAATCTTTGATTTAGAAAACAATATTATAGGAAGCAAGTTAGATTAATTTATAGTCAATTGGTTAAAAATGATACGTACTAGCTAATGATATAACACATAACACTTCTAGTTTTCACTTTCATTGATAAAGTTAATACACGTTTAATAGATAAGTGATTCCGCTAGCTAGTCATCATAAGGAAAATATACTGATTTTTATAATATTCAAATGTTGCACATTGTTTTGAAAAGACATAAATGAAAGGTAAGAACAAACGGAGTTACTTCTCTAATTGACTGGGCTGATCTTAACACCAAATGCGTTAGTTAGAAATATCATTGGTTATACTAAAGGTATATATTATTATATATTGACTAATGAGAACTATTATTTGGATTAACTAAATCCAAAATTAAAAGAGAGAAAATCATTAACGATATGGTTGGTTATAAAATAGTAAAAATGATGATCAACTCGACAACTTGATCGCATTCTTGGGCTAATATCTTAACCTAGGAAAATGATTTTGTGAATACTTAAAGTAGGGTTTAGGAAGACATATAATTTGAAAGATTTGAGAGGTAGCAAGCAGGTAACATGTTTACATATGTGTCGAGGTGATTGGGGACTTAGGAGTGACATGGTTGTTAGTGGGTGGGTGGGTGGGTGGGTGGGTGGGTGGGTTCTATATATAAATTTAATCTAAAGCCAGTTGGAGGTATCGATACACTCAATATTTTGAAAGATAATAAGATGGTAATGTGGCTCGAGGAATGATTTATTCTTGTCATTAATGTTCTCTATGCATATAATACTTATTCTAAAGATCAGGTCTCATTATATAATATAATATTTCATAATTCGTATTGTTAATCTTTCGTCCATTTTTTTTATGTTTCGAGAAAATTAACATTGCGTTTATGTTTTGCTAGCACAACCTACAACCTACAACCTACTAGGACTATCTTCAATGTTAGAATGTTAAGTGCGTCCTTTATTGCCAAGTCATTAATCATATAATATCCTTACAAATCTTTAAACCATGCGTAATGAGACACGCTTCCCACCCACAAGACGGCCCCCAAAGTGCCTTGAACACCGCCCCAGGCTCTTTGGAGGGCAGGAGCCCTTCCCACAAAGCCCTGGTGGGGGAGAAGAAGCAGAATTGAAGGTGATTGGTTGCTTTAATTGTTTTTTTAATATAAAAAAAATAATAAAATAATAATAATGTAATGATTTGAAGATGCTCCAATTACATTATTTTGTTGTAAAACACCCATATGATGACGTGATGCTACATGACACAACACGTCCCATAGGGGATCTATCTACTACACATGATCTTAAAACCTCAATATTATCTTCAACCCTACAAATATCCTTATCCAATTTAATTTTCACTTTATCACCTACCATGACACCCAATATGTATACAAAACTTTATTTTTATTTTGGGCCACCATTTCATAAGGGCAATACTCTCCAATAAATTTTTTGAGTCAGTATTCGAAATTGAGTTTACTCAATAATCGTATGTTTCGTTTATTTAATTGTTTGGACTTGTCTACTAAATATTCAAACTTCTGTTTTTGTGTCGATAGTACGTGTGCATATGGTCCGGTTCATTTAATAACCTCATCCAAATTAATCAATCGGTTTTCAGTTACCCAGTTTTGTTTATTCGGTTAGTTTTTTGGTTTATGGTTCAGATAATATCGTTTAATAACCAAAATTAAATTTGGGCTAAAATTTTGCTAGAAATACATGAAAACAAAGGTGGGCACAAGTTGGACAATACATACCTGAACTCTTTTGTCATTAAGACCTTCAGTTTGACCAACCAAGTAGATATTTCTTTCCACATTTAAATTAATGATATGAATACTTTAGCTAATTTTATAGAATGTATTAATATATTTATAAACTGAATATTAATAAGACCTTTTTAGAGGTATTGGTTTTTAATATTTTCAACTTTCATCCGTTAGTTGATAATACTCCTAATATTTTCTATTTGTTACATACCATTCCTAACTTTCACCCTATTTTCTTATATCACTCCCCGTCTAACAGAACACAACACTAACCTCATTAGTGTTTTGGACGTAAAATGTCCTTTAAATTAGTCGAGATGTGAAAAAGGCTAAGGTACCTAGCTTGAGAGAGACTTATGGCAATGAACTGAAAAGGCTGATATCTTGAGAAGAATGTTATGATGTTATATTTCGTTATTTTTTTATTTTGCTAGACAAATTTGAATTATGTTAAAACGAGATTTGGAATGTTATGTAATATATGGTTTACTTATTATATTTCGCGAAAAGTTTTAGTTCACTGTGACATTTAAAACTGTGTTTATGTGTAAATCCAACGATAATATAGGGCACCAGGCTCGAGGCTTTACAAGGTAAGACATTGTGCCATCGTGTAAAGTTTCTAATATCGTGATTATCACTTTGATTATGGGGTTTATACTAATTTAAATATACTACACTGTGTTTAACGTATGCGCTTAATATCTGGAAGCTCTCTAATTGTAAACTTGCAAGATGAGACAATCGAATGCAACTCACATTTATGTGAGACAATTGGTTTTTCAATACTGTCCAAATACTTATAAATATATTTTCAAGGGAATTTAATTATATTACAGTGATTAAGTCTCTTTTGACTTACGAGATAATTACTACTGGTATTGTGGGGTTTTGTATACAAGGCTTGCCTACTAGGCTATTACACATTACTTATTAGACAAGTGTTAGCCAATAAGTAATATGACCATAGTCATGGATACGGTCGAGTGACAAGTAACTTTCGATAATTTGTAAGCAGACAGATGTAGAAAAATCTTAATGTTGTAACTATAAAATATGTCATTTATAAATGAATGTACTCACTAGTATTTCTTGATGATCAAATGTTTTTAAAATTTTTACGGGTGACTTGTTAAAGGCAAAGGAATGATACATACGGGCTTCCAACTTAAATAAGTGGCTTGTCACCATAATAAAGAAATGTGTTTTGTAAATTATGGGTTATCCCTATAGCTTATGTTTGTATAAAAATGGGTTTTATCCCTAGTTTATTAAATAAGATTCATTGTGTTTTTATAATTTGATCATTTTCCTAACTACGGTCCGATGAAATATTCCGTTGTAAATTATTTTAATAAACACCGATACAACCGTTCGATGTTCATGACTTCCCTCTCGAGGTGAAGGGGTCGGGGGCTGTGACATTTCCTTCCTTACTTCTTTCTTTCTTTTTGTCTTTTTTGATTTGACTCAAAAACAAGTTTCTTAGTCATGCTATAACCCGAATTAGGTTTCATGCTATCAGAAACAAGAGCAAGAAACCTATTTGGGTTATAGCAAAAGAAAGAAACTCATTTTGAGTTAAACTAAAAAAGAAAGATGTAAGGAAGAAAGAATGAATAAAGAACGAGCAAGAAGAAAGAACGATCAAAGCCTGTGTGGTTCAGTCAAGGAAAAGAGTAAGAGAATAAGTCGATTTCAAGATTAGGGGAGAATGCTAAAAGTTAATCTTGAAACGCGTTTAAAATGAATTTACAGGGTCAGAGTGTAAGGTTTAATTAACAGTTAGAATGCCTAGAGTTATCAGTTGTGCAAGTGCCATGAATTTTATTAAACAGAAAGACCTGTTCCGTGCTCTAATACCAATTGTTGGAAATCGAGCCTAAGAACACGAATATTAAACGACTCTTTATGTTTAATTCTTCACATTTACACAAAAATTAGATACCCCTAACAATCTATTTATAATAATTAACTTTATAAACATAATACACCTCAAACTCCTACTTTATAGATTTTCAAAATAATATGATAAACATGCGATTAAACGAACATACTAACCAGCCGGCAACTCTAAAAATACAAACCATTAATTATATACTAGTTATTTAAACTCTTTCAAATCACCTCTTTAACTTTCACAATAACATATTTCAAGTTTAACTTCCAATATAATATTCGCGCTTAGCCTTATGTAGTTTATATGTGTAGAGCCGTTAGTTAACTTTGTAATTGAGAAATCACAATGGGAAATCAAACCTCCACTAACTATTTTCTCACTTTATGTGGAATGGGGTGGTGTAAGACCGAGTGTTATGAATGTGGTAGGGGTGGTACCCACATGTCACCTCAGCAAAACATTGTTGAGCAAATCATAAGAGCATTCACAACATTCACAATAGGTTTTTCAAAATTTGTGAGTGTGTAATCTATTTTTTAGAGTAGGGTTATAGGTGGTTTTGAGTAGGGATGTCTAAAATACCAGAACCCAATTGACCTGATCCAAACCTGATTCGAATAAGCAGATTCAGGTTGGGTTAAATTTGGTTAAAAAGTATTAACCTGGTTATTCGGGTTAAACCGAATAACCCTAATTGTTAATAGGGTTAAGTTTTAGGTTCTTTTTTGGAAAAAAGAAGTCAGGATTCTGTTTAACACAAATAACCCAATTAGTGATGATACTTAACTTTAACTACAATGATTAAAATGTCAAATAAGCACTATAAAGGCAATAATGTAAGGTTTTTAGATGAGTTAATTATTCTGTTTGTTTATGAAACGTTCGGCGAAAAGTTAATCTATGTTGTGTTCTCTTAATTAAATGAACGAACATGAAAACAGGTTCCACTCGTTCGTCTATGTTTGTAAATATTCGTTTATGATCGTTCATTTAAGTTTGTTTACGTTCATTCATGTTCGTTTACATATTAATAGAAAATTATCAAATATTACTTGAATTTAGAAAAATTATATCACCATAATATGTTTTATATTTGTTTGTTTGTGTTTATTTACATGTGTTAATTTATGTTCATTTATGTATGTTTGTGTTCGCTAATGTAATGTATGTACATATATGTTCCTTCATGTTTGTTTATATTTGTTTAAGTATGTTCATTTATGTTCGTGAACTGTTCGTTTATATTTTAAATGAACGAACATTTCATGGTTAGTTTTTAATTAACGAACATGAACACAAATATTTGTTCGATTAAGTGTTCATGTTCGTTAAAAGTTAAATGAAATAGCACGGACATGCCTTTGTTCATGTCTGTTCAGTTCGTTTACAGGCTTGTATATGTAATTATAAGATAATTACTTGTAAAAGAAATTGGAAATTGATTGGAATGAGAAATTTTGCAACCTACAAGTTACAAACACAAAAAACAACTTAAAATTATAAAGTAACATGGTTAACCCGATTAATCCAACCCGACTAACCCGAAACCCGAATAAGCTGAGCCCGACTAACCCGAACCTTAACATGGCCAGATTGCGGGTTTGATATTTTTAAGGAAAACCCGACCCGATTAACCCGAAACCCGATCGGGTTGACCCGATGAACACCTCTAATTGTGAGTGAATGAGAGAAAATATTATTGTTTATGAGTAAATTTGGAGAAACACTGTTCATAATCCATACTTTTATTAATATTTAGTTAATGTAGTCGTGAATAAAGGAAAGAGAAAAAGTTAACGATAAATGTATAAAACAGTATTATTTAAATGAAAATTATAGAGACTAATATAATAATTGTTAGTGTAATTATACAAATAGAGATATATACCCAAAATGATCTAACACCCTGTAAGGCGCCACTCTTTCTCCCACTTTCTCCCAATTCCAACAATCAGAATAAAGAGGGGAAAAAAATGTGGATCCACCCATTTCAACAAATCACTCCCTTTTTTAATACCTTAGTTAACTAAACCCCCTCCGGCTCCGCCACATTTGTTTTTTGAGTTGACTAGTTAAAACCCACCGCATATACAGCTACACTGTTAAAAAGGAATGGAGGATAAATATCTTTTAAGTGCATAACTTAAGTAGATGATCAAGCAAATATATTAGTCACCAATACACACACTCAAAAAAAAAAAAAAATCTCTCGTCAAAACCTTTATTTTTAGTCTCTCTTTCCAAATTAATTACCACTCACTTGTAATTTAACAATCGAATGTAAGTAAAACCTTGGAAGTTTAGCCAAAAAAAAAATGAGTGGACAGGATAAATTAAGCTAGGTGAGGAGGGGTCAGGTCAGTACAATTATTTGGATTCAAGTTATTTGGAGTCAATTGTGGGACTCAGTCGTGTGCCCATCTTCTTCCCGGCCACTACTGTTACATGTAGTGTACGTACATCTTCGAAATGACGTATCAAGGTAAATGTTTATCGGCTCATATGTAGACACCTACTCCTTTACTCGTCGTTATGCTTGACACGTGAACCAAAATAGGCCGGTCACATTTTAATACAAAATGTTTGTTTATACATATTGAGATCTATCCATATAAGGTAAATAGAAGGTTATGATTTTATATGGCTAACTATATCAGATATAGTCAACTGTGTCCTGGTTGACTGATGTTGTATCACATCATTCAAGGATAACATGCACTTCACACGATTCCTAACTTTATGCTTGTTTATGAATTTGAATCAAAACAGTTTCATGCATGCTCGTAGTCAAGAGAATACATGGAAACAGTGACAATAGATTTTTAATGCATTATTTCTCTTAAATATGCACATACAACTTAAGTTAAAAGAAAAACATATACTAGATGAACAAAGAGAGGATATAACTATATTAATATTACGCATGAACTTTTTTTCTGTTTAACAACTTTACCCCGTTATCGAAAAACTCACGGGACCGGATCAATAACTCAGTTACTAACCTACGAGATTAAGTAAATTATAAGTTGTGTTTGGAAGGTGTCTCAAGCAAATGCGGTAATGCATTGATTTTTCTTAAAACAACTTTTTGAAAGTTAATGTCTCTACATACCAAAATCTCTTTGGGTTCTTATTTATTTATAATTTTTTGAAGTTGAAAATGCTCATATACACATGTAAAAACACAACCTTGGAGGTGTGTCTGGTCTAATGATATATGGGCAACATTTGAAGGTTGAGGGTTCGAGTCTTATAATGGATATTGATACGTATTGTATTATTTGGTGTAGATTATAAGACGGTTGTTAAAAACATATAATACACGCAAACAATATAAAACGTTATCAAATAAGTTATTGTACATATAACACACTTTTTAGAATTTTGTAATAATTATGAGAATTAGGGTTTGATCAACATGACCGACATAGTCATCAAATGCATGTGACATGATTTTTGTTGTTATTATTGCCCGGCGCTAGTTTCTTAAGACCAAGTTTTGGTCAATAAATGTGATATCAAAAAGACAAAAATAGAGTTCTGAAATTTGCCTCAGTAGTTTTGAAGATAAAATCAGTTCCATGCAAACACGATACTGTTTGATTCTTGTAATCATAAAGATACAGATTCGATATGTCCCTTCATATATTGCCTTCATTAATTCGAGCTCCATTCCAAACAAGTACTGATCACCATTTGAAATGATCATAATGCTCAGCAGCTTGCTTTTAATCGAACCAAAACCCTTGGAGCCCAGCGGCTCACATGGGTTAACCAGTATTAATTACTACTGCTTGATCATGGTTAAGTTTGATGCAATGGTGTGTATCATGGATTATGGGAATATATGATGCGACAGTTGTAAGTAGTTTGATGTTGTCACGAATCATGTGCCTAATTAAATGCTTCGTGTTGATTAACCTCCGTAAAACATGGCCCTTGCTAGATGCATGCAGCGTATATTATATAATTAAGGAGCCAAAAGCGTAGTTATAAGTGAATAATTGAAGCAAAAGGTAGACAAGGAAGCAGTTTGAACAAGGTTAATGTTGGGTTTGCATGTGCTTTAGGGCAGTTAATATGAAATCCAACTTGCAAATCTTTTTCTTGGAATACGAAATCACATATATGAGCTGCTCATCGAACATAAAAGTTATATATGGTCCCTACATTGTTTTTGCTAAAAAAGCATACCAATATTATTAAACAATTCCCGTGTGCTTGAGTGGAAAGGGTGATTGTGCAATTATATTTTAGTTTAGATTATATCAAAATACATTCAGCAATATTTTCATTTCTTTAACGAGTATTGTTATTTTGAGTGAATTACAAATTTCGCCATTTATGTTTGAAGTAAATTTCAGACATGCAACACACAAATGACTAGATAAAATCAGAGCTAATAAACAACCCTACAAACGTAACCTACAACACATAAACAGTATAAAAGAACACGTGAAAAAGGGCAATTCAATTTGGAAACCCAAAAATCAAATGTGAGATGAACCCTAATATGAAACCCTAAAAATTGAGACCTCCAATGGTTCTCGATTTGAGGGATATGACGATTCTTGATTTTTTTAGCAAAGGGAAAAAGATTCCTCGATGGTCCTTTCTTTCCATGGCCGGCCACATCACACTAACAAACCATTGTTTCACCTTCATCATCTCCATTTTCCATTATTGTTTGTTCATCCATTCTTTCTTGTTTTTCGTAATTGACAAATACCAATTTTGGAGATTTGGACCATGGAGAAACTAATATGAGCGAAGAACAAAAACAGTTAATTACTAATTTTTGAGATTTGGTTCTTGTATTTTTTATCACACAAATTAAGAATCGCAACAGCGATATTTCGTTAAATCTATGGACTCCCTAGAGATTTTGGTATTGATTACTGGTATCCATCATCGGGGATACTATTAGAAGCCGATAACTTGGTGAGAAGGTTGAGAGTATTGTGATCAATGTAGTTAGAGAAAACTAGGGTTAGTATTGGAGATGACGGATGATGTGTAAATGTAATTATAAATATATATGTTTTCTAAATAAATGAATAAAAAAAACCAACATACCCTCATGTGTATTGCAGATCTCTGGATTTAATTAATGGAAAAAAAATCTATCGTCTATTAGTGGAAAGGACGAGAATTGCAATAAATATTGAAATTCAGGGATGTTCATTATACTTATCGAAGTTAAAAGACATAATCTGAAACCTAGCGCAAAAATAAATGACATAATTTGTGATTTACTTTTGTTTTCTTTTTTATTAGTATTTTAACTTTTGAGATAAAAATAAATTTCTGAATAAAAATCGTTTCTTAGTAGAGAACAAATGAACGGGTTATGAATATTCATGGAGTTCTTAACAAATCAGCCTAGCTCACATCTTAAATAGAGTTATTGGGTAGAACTTTAATGGTTTTTATGGTGTGTGAACCTAAAACTAAGTAAAAGTGTAGAAGGGATGTAATTCAGGTTTCATAATCGGGTAATGTATCCTTTTAGGGTATATAGCCCCCTATTATTAGTGTAGTGGGTTAAGGTAGTGTTATACGGTTGTAATCACCGATTATAAATGAGAGACTAAAGAGTATGTGAACATGTGGCGTCAATCTTTACCTATACAACCATCCATCATCTTTATATTAATTTTATGTGGCATTAATCTTTACCTATACAACCATCCATCATTTTTATATTTATTTTGTAATAAATAAGTAAAATTGATTTAGTGTAGTTGGACATGTGAAAAGCAAAAATTAAAACGACTCTGTTATATCAGTGAAAACCCTCATATAGAGGTTGGGAGGGGTTGTGGCAGACTAAAACGACTTGGGATAAAAGGATTGACAATATTTGCTAGACTTGCATTTTTCCGAGTACATGGTTGATAATGAGACTTCCTAAAAAAGTCAGATTAAAATTAAATTTACCACAGTTTTGTTTTCGTATATCTTTGATACGTTATCATACATTTTACTACATTTTGTTATTTGTATATTACTATTATTATATTTTATAGTATATTATTTGTATACTATTATCCTATTTTTCATATTTGTTATTTTTTTATTTTTTTTACTCTTTGTATATTTCCTATGCCAAACTCTATAAATTATATTTATATTGTTCATGTCATATACATAGGGTCTTTCTGAAAGTAATCTCTCGATCTTGAATGTTTGTTTACATCTATCACATACCTTGTTAATTGTCTTGATACCGGTAGGACTTTTGAATAGATATGGTTGTTGTTGTTGAGTATATATAGCGGCTTCAATCTAGCTTGTGATAAAATTAAAATTTGTTGGATTAATCACTGTTGGTAACTACGTAAATAAGGTTCACCGACTATGAACAAGGAATACATCTATCAGTAAAGCCGGTCATTCCTGTAGTGTATATATAGTTCATCACTTTGTCTATAACTAAAGATTTATTTATTTATAAAAATATAGAACTTAAGCATTATTGAAATGTGGAAATATACAAGAACTAGGAAGTACTGAGCGGATGCATAATCATATAATCGGAGTCTCTATCTTGACGCAGTATTATCACAAAGGTTTTTGCATACAAGTGGATGTAACTTTCAATGGCGCCACCAACCTCTCTCATGATATGAGTCATGAGTCATTACAAGACATTCCATGATAATGAAAGAGAGAGGGATGGGCAATAACACCATGCAATTAAGGCTGAGGGGTGTGGGAGGTTTTAATGGGGGCTTTAATGGGGGCTCCAACCAATAATATTATGACGTGTGGCAGAGAGAGAAACTGGATAAGGGGGTGTTGGAGCCCCCGTTGGAGCCCCTGGCCCTAGTGTGGAGGGGCTCCAGCGAATTTTTTTTTTATTTTTTTATAAATATATTCAAACAACGTATAATTAAAAAAACTCATAAATTATTAAAAAAAACACACATTAATAAAAAAAAACACATTAATATCTAAAAATAAAATAAAAATTAAAGTACTAAAAAAAACATTATTCTTATTCTTCGGCTTGGTCTTCTTCGATCAACCTCTTTCGGATACGTTCCTTTTGCTTTTCCATTAGCATTTGATCGACCGGATTTAGGTTACTGAAGTCTCTAGTAAGAAAGTCCAAATCTCTTATTCGACTTTTTTCCTTTTTGTCATTAGAGACCACCTCCATGGTTTTTTTGAATTTATTGAGGGATTCAACAAGATTGGCGATGTTTACGGCTTCCCCCTCAGCCGGTTTTTTCCCCTTGGCGTCCCTTCCCAATGGCCGCCTCCTCGGCGGTGAAGACGTTTCCTCCTCCGCAATGTTTAGGTCGAATCCAACGCGGCAATCCGACCCGGTTGAAGTGCTATACGCTCCAAACGAACTAGTTTTAGTCCGTTTCGCCCTTAATTCCGCATCAAAGTCCGGCGCCACCAGCTCAACCCACTTGGAACACCTTTTCAACCTCTCCCACAACAATAAATCGTCCCACGTCTTCACCATCCCATACCTCCGCAAACACTCATGCTTCCACTCTTCGACCGTGAAATTGTAAACCGCCAAATCATCACTGCCACTTGGTCTCATACGACCGCTGTTCCTGTTGAAAAGATTAGTAAACAAGCCGACAAATTTTCTGATTTCGGACCACCGACCCGAAATCATATCGGCGTTCCGCTCTGTACTCCCAACGAGCATGTAGAACGTCTCCCTAACCTTTGTCCAAAAAATCTTGCTCTTTTGGTAGTCGGATGCAAAATGAATAAATAAATTAGATTTCCATTTAACTTTTTTATTTAACTTTTTTATTAAAAATCATTTTTAAAAACGTTAAAACAATTACCGCAACGCCGATCCTCAGAAATGACTATCCAAGTCCGACACAAGGCTTCCTTCTCATCCGATGACCACGGAGTGGCTTTCCGTTTCGTCCTCGGAGTTGAAGCCGGTCCCGACCCGTCCGTTGCAACTTATTTTTTCCGGTGGACGCGTCTTTTTGGTCCCGTAGCTTCACCGTGTGATTCTTGTGTCTCCGGAACAACAAAGTTAGGAGACGGTTGTGTGTTGGGTGGTTGAAAGCCGGATGATTCTTGCGGCTCCGAATAAAACATCGGTTGGTGTGGTGACGACCATAAATCATCGTCAAGATAATTTGAATCAAGGTTTGGGTACCAACTTCCAGCCATTTTTTTAAAAAAAAGTTGAGAAGATGAATTGATTTTGGGTGAAGGTTTGAAGTTTTGGTATAAAAATGGGTGAAATGGGGTATAATTATATAGGAAAAATAATTTTTTTTTGGGTTTGTTCGGCTCCCAACGGTCAAAAAACCCTCAAATCCCGTGCAGCCCTCTCTCTTCTCCCGCTAACCGGCTCACGCCTGCATTGTTTTTCGCGTTAGCGCCCCGTTAGCGCCTGGTGGTGTGGTGTTAGCGCCTGGGGGCGCGAGCGGAGGCGCTCTAGCGCCCCCGTTGAAGCCCCACACCCCTCAGTCTAACATACAAAGTATATATATACTTACATACTTACTACTATATATATAATTCTTAGATATAACGAGATCAGTATGTGTCTAATGATGGTGATGTTGACATGTATCATATATAATTTGATGAATCGGGAAGTTAAATTTCTGAATTTGTTCTTATCTCCAATGGATGTTAGTTACTCCCCATGACTATTCATTGAGATTGACTATTCACGAAATAGGATTTATGGATTATATAATTCCTATTCCTATTTGTGGTTTATTTTTAACTCCATAAAAATCCAAACATCTATCAATAAACATGGCATCTCAACTCCATTGTTATTTTGCCAAATAATTCAAAGTCTGATCGTTAATCTAATACGAATTAACGAATAACCTTTGTCTAAATTAATTAGAAAATTAGAACTAAAAAACTGATTATAATCTTTCAAACCATAACTTGATTCGATTCTTGGTAAACCCTGACTTCGTTGCCCCTATTTATAATTATAACTTTAACTTAGCTAATTAATAAGAAATCTAATAATCCTAACTTGGTCATTAAGTAACCCACTGAAACAACTCCTTTAAATTTTTGGGTTAGGACTTATTCTCAGGCCAAATAACAGTAGACCCAACAGTCACCCCCACCCCAATTGTTATACCCGACTCACCCCTAATTTTCGATCAAAATAGGCGGATCTTTTTTTCTCAACTTGTCTTCTTATAATCTGTGTGATTTGACCCACGATCTTAACCTTCTCGGCTTTTACAACCATCTTGGTCCTCATTATATCGGTCTTGACCACTCAGAACTCCACTTGATCCATGACTATGTTCTTTCATCTCTCCTACACTCGACCACCTCGTGTCCCGGTTCTCGGCCATTACTTTGATCAAATGAACTTGCATATCCACCCCTTTGGTTGCGATTCTTGTCATCTAACCGAGCGAATACTAGTCTTCCTTAATCTTCTGTAAGGGTCTAATTAGAGGTTTACGCTATATATTAGTTAGTTTATTGAGTTTGTGGGGTTTTGGGGAAAAAGCATAAATCCCTTATGTAAGCATTGAAGTTTTCCTTGGTGTTTATTGTTCATCGTCTTATCCATCTTAATCTTCTTGTTCTTAAATCATTATGACGATTAGTTTCTGCTAAATCATTGTGTTTCTTGATATCATATTATTCGATCCACATATTTGGGAATTACAATTGGTATAAGAGCCTCTAAAACCTTAGTCTAGGCTCGGTTTTGATATCAAGGATCAATAATTTGTGTTTTTGTTATTGTGTTCTATTTGCTACTAATTTTAGTGTTTGGTTCAAGTATTTTATGTTATTTTAAAGGCTATTTATTTTACGACTGTTGTGTTTGGAGATAACGTTTAAGGTCTAAAAGTCAATTTATCAAAAATCAGATTTCTGGGTTCTTGGTGTTATTGTAGAAGCTATTAAAGATGGGTGTTTGATTCATAATCATAAGAAAATAAGGTGTTTGTTCTTAATCATCTTTGGATCTGTAGAGATTATTTGGGAAAGGATCAAATACTTTCTGAAATTTTTGAAAGATTTTCAAATCCTTAACTTCTCAAATTTTTTTATTGATCTCTTAACTCTTCAGGATTAGGGGAACAGTTAACGGATTAAGGGTTCATGTGTGAGGCTAGTTTACGGGTATATACTAGTTCACGGTTTAAGTCAGTTCTCGGGGGTCTTACGTGTACTTAAGATCATAGACTGTTCACGGATTTAATGATTTATGGGTTCTAAGGTGGTGTTTGTTTTCTGAAAAAAGCTTTGTAGGAGCTCTTCTGTCTACGCCACGCGGAAAAAGAGCTTCTACAGATTTTTGTTTTCTCGCAAACGTTTCTTTAAAAAACATACACGCGGGCTCTTCTTGGTGAAGATCTGGCCCAACGCCTTTTTACCTCTTCTAACCTCATAAACCATCATTCTCCTTCACAGACTTTCACCCATAGCCACCACCCCTCGCTCATCCACCGGTCGTTGCCCCTCCATAGCCTCTACTACACTTATTGAAATCCAACACTCGCAGTACAAACCTACAGTACCCTGCTTTGCTACCACTCGTCCTAACTCCTCTACGACAAAACCACCCACATGTTGTCTCTTTTGAACTTAGACGTTGACTGTATGTGAAAATAACAGCCTTCGATGTAATACCCACCTAAGGGTCTAAGAGTGTGACCAACATTGGTAGTTGTATGTAAATATATATATGGTTTTAAGGTTGAAAGGTGAAAGTCTTTGATTAAAATATTATTATATTCAAAATTCATGGATTAAATACCCTATGCAATTACAAAAGAGTTTAACTGATATAATTTACATCATTTATATTATAAAAAATTCATCTAAGCCATCAGATCTTCTAATGACAAACCACCATCTCTAAGATCATTCACATTGGCAACACAACTCAACCAAATTTTATTATAAAAAATTAATTTCTCTCTTTCATCAACAAACACAACCCAACTTAATCTAAATTTGCACTCTCATTCACTAATTAACATCAACCAATATTTTTATAATATTGGTTAATGTTATATATATATATATATATATATATATAGAGGGATATCTTGAGAACTTGATGAGTTGTAAGAACTTTAAGAACTCAGTTTTGGACCACACATTTAATTAAATGAGTTAGAATATGTGGTTGAGATTAAACTTGATTAAAAAATGAATCAGGAAAGAGAATAAAGATTTTTGTTGATTACACAAGTTTAAACTTTAGTTACACATGTGTAAAAAGTCGATTCGGTGTGTAAAAAATTACGGTAATTTTTTGTACATTACTTACACTTATGTATTACACATGTGTAAAAAAAATTTCAAAAAAAAAAGTTGTTACGTTGAGTTCTTTCGAGTTCTTAAAACTCAAAGCGGTTCTCAAAAGAAATCAATCCTATATATATATATATATATAACTTATGATTATTTAAAATATATAAAAAAATTAAAACTTTAAATAATAAGTTTACAAAACAATAATATTATATCGAAAAACTAATGAGAATAAAATACATATTTATGAAAGAACCTCGTTTTTAATAAAAATTATATTAAATTATTTAGAAAAAAACACAGTTGTGTTTTTAGATTTTATTTATAAAGCAAACAATTTAAGTTATTAAACAAAAACTCAATTATATATTATATTAATTGTTAACAATTAAAAAAAGGAAAATAGATAAAAAAAACATGAACTAGTAATTGCAAGACACCTGGGTAAAAAAATTGTTTGCAATATAGTTTGTTTTGCTGAACAAATTAGGTAAAAAAACTAAAAAAAAACTATATTTTATTATTTTTAGTGTCACGTGACAACACAACCCACCATTAGGTTTTCAATGGGAATGGTCTAACCTCTATTCCTCGTTACCTGTAAAACCAGTTTATAAAATACGTCAGCAAAATGTCACATCCCCATCTTAGGCCTAGGCGTGTGACTCAATAGTTGGTACCACATTTGTAAATAAATCAGAGTTACGTTTGTTTAGCGGAAGACTTTATAAAATATAAGGATTAAAGTTGTAAAATATTTACATTACAAAAGTTGAGACAAAAAGTCCTGATTGAGTTTACTTGTTTATATGTTTTACAAAACCACCATATTTTAATATTTACACAAAATTATCCGAGCCATCGGATTCTTGAGCCTTCGTCCTTTAGCTCTAATCTTGGTTACCTGCAAAATGTTATAAAAATACGTCAGCAACGAATGCTGGTGAATATGCTGACGCGAAAACATTTTCTTTTACTTTGTTACCCCTCGAGGGTTACGCGTGCCTCGGCCCATCTTGGCTTAGGAATAACAAAGTTAAAACAATATCATTATAAACTCGAGTCTCTACCTAGGTCACCTCAGCAAGACACTGCAACGTCCCGACGTACTTAGGTACCATAAATATACACAAGGTCATTCTCACTCGAACATACTTTGGTTCGGCCCACCGTGGCTGGAGGTCGTGACCAGGCGTGGTGCGATGTGCCCACCGTATTTTGCCACATATGTAAGGATCCAGACAAACGTATACTACAGCCTGAGGGTTAGGCTTTTACTCTTATTCATAATGTTTTTAGAGACACATAGTCTCAGGTAAAGTTTTACACATAACACGTTTATTTATTTGAAAATAAGTTTGTAAAAGCGGGGCGTATTCACCTTTGATCGGGATCGGTTTCCAACACCGTCCTTGCGTACTTTTTCTTGCTATCTCGCACCTATAGTACGATTATAACTTTTATTAGTCGGATATACAGTCCGGCTTAAGACCTTTAGTCTTATTATCTCGATAAACCGTTAGTTCAATAATCTATTACTTTAAAACCTTTAGTTTTAAAAGCAATATTTATAAACCTTTAGTTTTTCATAAAAACCCGACGTTTCTTCTTTTCTAAGAAACGTATTCTTTTTCTTTTATTATTTAAGAATATCATTATTACTTAAATAATATTCACAACAAGGAATTATATATATATATATATATATATATATATAATCACACACACACATATATATACCTACATTTTTATATTTCTTTCTTTTCTTTTCTTTGTTGTATAATTTTTTTTTTCATAATCATCGAGTATAATTCCGACTTAGGGCATTAAGCCTTTATAATATTTTATTATTATTTTAGTCGGGTAGTAAGCCTTCCCATTTCTCGGCTTATAATTCCCTAGATACTCGAGCAGCACTTCTACGCCGCTTAGTTTTTCCAACACTCGACTCGATCGCCACTTCACTTCAGCACGCAAATCGAGACACCCAATCTTCTTGGCACGCACTTCGAGACAATCGTCGGGTTGTAAAAACAGCACCACCTTCTTGTTCGGAACGTTTTCGGGGAGTGGTACGAATATCGAGGTATGACACGTTTATCGAGGAATCGGGGCACGGTTTTCGAGGTGGATCGTTGGCACGAATTTCGAGGCTTAGAGAGATGCTTAGAGAGAGAGTTGTAAAATGATTTTGGTGTGATGAAATGAAATCCCGGAGGCTGCTATTTATAGACAAAAATTTGGATCCTATCGCGATACGCGATAGGCTTCTTGTCACCCATCGCGTAGCGCGATGTAGCTTCGCACAGTCACAACGTAGGTCTGCCACGTGTTGCTACGTGGCAAACGGTGTGCCACGTGTTAACACATGGCGGACGATGTGCCACGTGTCGGGACACGTGGCGAGAGGTGTGCCACGTGTGGACGCGTGGCAGTCTTGTGCCAGAGGTGTCAGGGCACGTCATCGCGATACGCGATGACGTAGGTTCAACCAGCGATCGCGTATCGCTGTTGACCCTTCCAGAAGGTTTGACCAAGCCCCTTCGCGATAGGCGATGGCTTGCCCTTTGTCCCCATCGCGTAGCGCGATAGGACAAGAAAATAGATTTTTCATTTATAACCTTGGAGTTTGGATTTGGCCGAATTAGTCCCTTAACTTTGGAAAGTTGACATTTTTGGCCCGAAATTTCCGTGATGTTACATCCTCCCCATCTTGAAATAAATCTCGTCCTCGAGATTGCTTCACGAGAATAAGTAGGGGTATTTCTTTCTCATTTCAGACTCGAGTTCCCAAGTATACTCGGGTCCTCGTCGGGAATTCCATTTTACTTTCACTATTTTCAAAGTTCGTCTTTTGAGCTTCTTAAGTTTTGAATCCTCGATTTGAATTTGGCGTTCAACAAATTTTAAGTTCTCATTAATTTCAACATCTTTTAACGGCATCGCAAGAGATTCATCGGCTAAACATTTACGCAGATTCGAGATATGGAATACATCGTGTATCGGGCATTTCCTCGGGTAGTCGCAATCGATATGCGACGGTACC
This sequence comes from Bidens hawaiensis, assembly GCF_021521415.1. Taxonomy (NCBI): domain Eukaryota; kingdom Viridiplantae; phylum Streptophyta; class Magnoliopsida; order Asterales; family Asteraceae; genus Bidens; species Bidens hawaiensis. The sequence goes on from NW_027496699.1 coordinate 114,915, forward strand.
AATTCGTTCAAGTACCTCGAAGGGTCCAACGAATCGAGGACTTAACTTTCCTTTCTTGCCGAAGCGAACTACGCCTTTCCATGGCGAGACTTTCAAAAGAACTTTATCATCGACACTAAACTCTAACGGCTTACGACGGACATCGACGTAATTCTTTTGGCGATCACGTGCTGTCTTAAGTCGTTCGCGGATTTGGATAACCTTGTCGGTGGTTTCTTGGACTATCTCGGGTCCGGATAATTGATTATCTCCAGTTTCAGACCAACACACGGGCGTTCTACACTTTCGACCATACAACGCCTTAAATGGTGCGGCTCGAATACTTGCATGATAATTATTGTTATACGAAAATTCCATTAGGGGTAAGTGGTCGTCCCAACTTCCACCTAAGTCTATCACGCAAGCTCGAAGCATATCTTCCAACGTTTGGATTGTCCTTTCGCTTTGCCCATCTGTTTGCGGATGATAGGCAGTGCTAAGGTTTAACTTTGTATCAAGCGCCTGTTGGAAGCTATTCCAGAAATGAGACGTGAAATGACCGCCTCGGTCAGAAATAATGGACAACGGTACCTCATTTAGGTCCACAATATTGTTAACATAGATTCGAGCTAATTTTTCCATTGAGTAAGACTCATTGATGGGTATAAAGTGTGCGGATTTTGTTAATCGGTCCACAATTACCCAGATTGCATTATGTTGTCGAGTCGTTTTAGGGAGTTTAGTAATGAAATCCATAGTAATCAACTCCCACTTTCATACGGGAAGTTCGGGTTGCTGAAAGCAATCCTGAAGGATTTTGGTGTTCAGCCTTGACTTTTAAACACGTTAAACATTTCGCCACATGCTAAGCGACATCTCTCTTCATTCCATTCCACCAATAGTTCGCTTTAAGGTTATGATACATTTTGTCGCTCTCGGGATGCATCGTATATTTAGACTTATGGGCTTCATTTAAGATCTTCTCACGTAGTCCTCCAACAATTGGTACCCAAATTCCGTTTCCTATTCTAAGAATATCATCATCACCTTTGACTAACGAGTCAATGGTGCCATTACGTTTTTCATCAGAGATTTGGTTCTTCTTGATCGCTTGAGTTTGAGCGGATTTGATTTGGTCAACAAGATTGATTTGAAGTTCTAGCCTTAACGCTCTGACTCTTTTTGGCTTTTCGTGCTCTTTACGACTTAAGGCATCAGCCACAACGTTGGCTTTACCTTCATGATAAACTATTTCGCAGCCATAGTCGTTAAGAGTCTCCATCCAGCGTCGTTGGCGCATGTTGAGCTCATTTTGATCAAAGATGTGCTTTAAGCTCTTATGATCAGTGTACACGGTAAATCTTACTCCATAGACATAGTGCCTCCATATCTTAAGTGCGAATATTATGGCGCCTAACTCTAGATCGTGAGTCGTATAGTTCTTCTTGTGTACTTTCAATTGACGAGAGGCGTAAGCGATTACTTTCTTTCGTTGCATCAATACACATCCCAAGCTGGAATGGGACGCATCGCAAAAGACGACGAAGTCTTCAATACCTTATGGCAAGGCCAGTATGGGAGCTTGGGTAAGCTTTTGTTTAAGTATATCGAACGCCTCTTGTTGCTTTGTTCCCCATTCGTATTTGACGTTCTTTCGAGTCAAGGAGGTTAGGGGAACAGCGATTCGTGAAAAGTTCTCAATGAACCTTCGATAATAGCCGGCCGATCCCAAGAAGCTTCGAATCTCGGTTGGCGACTTTGGGATCTCCCACTTTGAGATAGCTTCAATCTTAGCGGGGTCTATTTGAATTTCGTTAACGTTGATGATGTAACCAAGAAATTGCACCTCGTGCAACCAGAACTCGCATTTCGAGAACTTGGTGTACAATTTCTCGGTTCTAAGAGTTTCAAGTAATGTTCGAAGGTGATTCTCATGATCGGCCTTAAACTTAGAAAAAATTAATATGTCGTCGATGAATACGATCACAAATTTATCTAAATAAGGCTTACAGATACGGTTCATCATATCCATGAACGCAGCCGGCGCATTAGTAAGTCCAAATGGAATAACGGTGAACTCATAATGGTCGTACCTTGTTCGAAACGCGGTCTTTGGAATGTCTTCGGATTGAACCTTAAGTTGGTGATAGCCGGAGCGGAGATCGATCTTGGAAAAGAAGCTAGCACCTTGGAGTCGGTCAAAGAGATCGTCAATTCGAGGAAGTGGATATCGGTTCTTGATGGTAACAATATTGAGGGCTCGGTAGTCTATGCACATTCGCATGGATCCATCATTCTTCTTGACAAAAAGTATCGGCGCTCACCATGGCGATGAACTTTGTCTTATAAATCATTTCTTGAGAAGCTCATCAAGTTGTTTCTTTAGTTCTTTCATCTCGGTTGGTGCAAGGTAATATGGAGCTTTGGCGATCGGAGCAGTGCCGGGAATGAGATCGATTCTAAATTCTACTTCGCGATCGGGAGGAATGCCGGGGAGTTCATCGGGAAAGACATCGGCAAAATCGGAAACTACAGGAACGTCTTTGATTTCTTTGGGTTTAGATTCTTCGGTGACGTAGGCCATGAATGCTAAGCATTCTTGATTTAAACATTTTTTAGCCTTTATCATTGAGATTAGGCAAACTTGGCCAGCGTCCTTATCCCCTTCGATTCGTATGGTACGTTTGTCTGGGGATTGGAGTTCAATGGTCTTGCTATTGCAAAGGACACGGGCATGGTTGTCGGATAACCAATCCATACCCAATACAACATCAAAACCAGCAAGAGTCATGGGCAACAATTGAATAGGTAAAACGTAGCCGGCTAATAAGATTTTTCCGTTTTCTAAAGCTTCGGAGATTTTAACAATTTCACCACTAGCGGTCTCGACGCTTAGAGTTTTATTAAGTTTGATTAAGGGTTCGTTTAACAGACTACAAAACTTATATCCTATAAAACTTAAATTGGCTCCTGAATCAAACAAGACTCTAGCATAGACATTGTTAACAAGAAACATACCGGTAATGGTTTCCGGTGTGTCGACCGCTTTCTTCGTATCAAGGACGAACACTCTTGCATTGCCCTTCTTGGGCTCACTCTTCTGACCACTACCACCCGCACCACCAATCGCGGGTTTATTCTTGGGGCATTCAAAGCTAAGATGTCCCATCTCATTGCAATTGTAGCAAGTCATCTTCTTCTTCCAGCAATCGGCCGTGGCGTGACCGAATTTGTGACATGACTCACAAGGACGGGGAGTTAGATGGCATCGACCCCTATTGTATTTCTTGCAAGTTTTGCATTGTGGGATGCCGGAGCTGAAGCCAGACCTTCGTTTGTCAACTCCCTTACCCTTGAAACGGGCATTTCCTTCCTTCTTCATATCTTGCGTCGAAACGACCCTCTTATCTTCTTCTTTGTTGCGGATCATTCCGCCCATTAAGTATCCGGCCAACTTGTAACGATTCCGACGAAACCCGGTATACCCTAACCGGTAGACAATAGTTACGTCATACTTAATGTCTGGTACATGAATTACCATAGTAATTATACGAGAATACATGGTTCACTGTATTGATTGTACGCGAATATATAATTCATCGTATTGAATATGCGATTAATCGATCGATAGTTATTGAAACCCGAACGAATCGAGGGTTCAATTATAGACGAGATATATGATATTTAGTGATGTTTACGAAGTATTAAAGCTTCGGGATAAGTTAATTAAGGCACAGAAAAAGAATTTCGATTTAATGGTACGTCGGTACGTTAAACGAAACCTTTAATACCAAACCAAGCAAGAGACAATCGATCAAGCCGAAGAAGATGCGAAATTATTAATAATATGATGTTTTAAGTTAACGAAAGTCATGGTTTGAGTTTTTAGAAGTTCTTAAGTCGGTTTTATATAAATTTCATTTTTTAGCCGAAAAACGACCGTTTTAGCCTCATTTTAAGCCGAATAAACATTTAACCGAAAAACGAACTGAACCAGATTATCCAAAACATTATCCGGATTACGAGAATCCAAACATGTGGCCTAAAATGAAGAGGTGGGTCCCACCCCACCCCTCCAAGAGACCGATCGGACCACCACCCCCACAAACCCACTTCATTTTTCTTTTTTCACACATACTCATCCAACAATCTCCAATCCTCTCAAGATCATGATCCAAAACCGAGAGTTTTTAGCAAGAAAACAAGGTAAATAAGCGAGTTAATCACGTTTCCATCTTCGTTTCTTGAGTTTATTTGCAAGAAAATGAGGTTTCAAAGATGAAAACCGATTCTTGCGTGATCAAGTGATGTATACGGGTTATACAAGGGATCTTGGTCCTAGAAAGGAGTTAAACGAACCAAAAACGAATTTTTACGGTTTAAATCTTTGTTTTTGAATCATAACCGAAACTATAGTGTAAGAGGCTTGATCGTGAGTGTAACTTGCTTGGTATTGTGGTATGTTGGAATGGTAAATAAGGCGGAAAGACGAGTTTGTAGCTTGTAGTGGCGGAAAACGAAAGGTATATTCGGTTTATGTCGGTGTATGTGTTTTTGGACAGATTGTTGGTCGTTTAGATTTAGGTCATGAAATTTTACAGGGATGTTCTACACATGAAATAAAGAGTTCTGAGAATTTTTGGTAATTTTTGGATAAAGGATGAATATTTGGTGAATTTAATGCTCGGTTTTGGCCATAAATAGTGAAAAATAGTTAAATATCATGAAAATTTTTGGAAAATTGTAGATAAGTTTTTTATATCATGTATAACTCACACACAAAATTTAAGGTCAGTTGGAGAAGTCTAAGTAGGCTTTTCGGTTAAACGAGTTCTAGGGATTTCTAGCTCGGTTTTGGTGAAAATGGCATGTAAAAGAAGATCTTGGTTCTGGAAAAATTACAGGGTAGTCATGTGGATGGCAGGGGACATCCAGGAAAAATTTGGGATTTTTCTAAGATCGTTTGGTATTTACGACATATTTAGTGTTTAAATGGTGTTTAAAAATAGATAAATAAATTTTAAATATAGAAATTAATTCTGGAAATATTTTTATAAATTTCCCCACGGTCAAAATGTTATTTTTACAAAATTTCAAGATCCGAGGTTAAACGGATAATTATTTGTGCTAATTATCAAACTTTTAAAGTTAAAACGCGTAAACCGGTGAAGTTCGCTTAAGCGAGCTGACTGGTGTATAAAAACCCTAAAAATGGACTATTTTCATATAATTGAGTTAAACAAGTAAAAATGAATCATCCGAAAATAATTCGGATGAGTTGGGTATTTTTAACCGATTTAACAGTTTCCGGTACGCCAAAGACGGAAACGGGTCCCGCGGTCAATCGGAGCGTCTAAACCGAGTACTAATTTCACCACTTTAATTAAATTATCAGTCAACAACTATTTTCGGGTCGTGTGTGACCAAACTCATTTTGAAACATAAAATTGGATAACCGTGCTAGGCACGCAAAACGGGGAAAACAAGCTATTAGAAGATTTGACTGTTGAACTCTAAACGACATCACAATCTGAGTCGGGAAAAGTGTTTCTGGGTTAACCTTGCCCCCAGAACGGGTACAGTGCTGGGTTAACAGTGTCCCCAGGTGTACGGTTAACCTGGTTAAAGTTATATTAATAATGAGTGTTTAGTAACGATCGTAGGGATCATATTACAGATTGGACGTGTTAACTGATAATGATTGTTGCTACCTGCTTGCATGTGCTAAGGTGAGTTTCACGAGCCCCTTTTTTCTGAATTGTTTTCAAATATTTTCCCGGGGCGGAAAGCATGTTACTATTGAAATGTTTAAATACATACTGAACGCATGGATTTGCGTGTATTTATAAATATTTGATTGTACGGGAATCGTACGGAATGGGTACAGGACTGGGTTAACAGTGTCCCCAGATGTCTTTGGAAGTGTTTCCGGGTTAACATTGCCCCAGGAGTGAGTAAAGTACTGGGTTAACAGTGTCCCCAGGGGTCCCTAGAAGTGTTTCCGGGTTAACATTGCCCCCGGAGTGAGTACAGTTTGGGTTAACAGTGTCCCCAGATAGTATTATATTATGATATGGATTTATCATGGTTTACTAAAATTGTGAAACTCACCAACTATTCGTAGTTGACCCGTTTTCTCACATGCTTTTCAGGTACAATTAAGATGAAGTGATTGCTTACGTGCTAAGTGCTTGATGTGTGTAAGATTTGCGTGCAGGATGTTAGGATACATTATAACAAATAGAATTGTGTATCGTATTGTATGATGCGTGTATCACCTAGACGGTAATGAAATACAAGATAATGTAATTTGAAGTATATTAATGCAATTAGTTTTCTTTATAAACAATGTGGTTGATATCAGAGGTGTCTGTCGCATCCCGTTTACGTTTCCGCTGCGGTTGTGGGGTGTTACAGAACTTGGTATCAGAGCCATTGGTTATAAAAGAATTAGGATGTCTTTAAAAGATACCTAAAATATAACCAGTAGCTCAAGTATTATAGGATCTGAATATCAACTAATAATTTATAGTGACGAGGTCTGGATGAACTTGGATGGACAAGTGAGTTGTTATGGTCCGGAACATAATAACAGACTTGTCCGCACGAGGGAATTCAGGGGAAGTCACGGGGTACATTAATAGGTAAAAATGGCAACATATGTGTAAAGTATATAATATTATTTATGTGTGCTAATGTGTATATATATATATACGTGCATATCTTGTGGGTACATGTATTGAGAAATGGAACTCGGATAAGGAACCGGGGGATGAAATAATAAAAGTACCGAGGATGCCGAAATTTCTAAGAGCATCGGTTGATGATGAGTCTGACTTATCGGGTCATAAATTATGATAGTACCAAGTTAGATCTCCCGTTTGACATTAACCAGAAATATCTAGTAACCGTCACTCCCAACCAAAATTGATGAATCCCTTACCCTACCAACACCGGTACCGTATATCCTAATAACCCCAGATGTTCACCCGAACCGTCGACCCTCATGTACGGACGGATCCGTACCTGAACCCATTCTTATTCCATTAAGGTAAATAAATAAATAAAATAATATATAGAAATATATATATGTATTTCTCACTCTCAAACATATGAGTCATACCACCTCCAGATCGAGAATTACCGATTTCAACGAACCTAGAACGCCTGAGGACATTGACTGAGCAAGTGATAGAGTTTCCCATAATAGTAATTAATAATATTTGAAGGCAACCCATGTTGCGCGATTACCTTGAACCTTGCAACTCCCTATGTTATCCTTATATCCGTTAGATGCCTACGCCCATGTATGCTCGAATGGAATGATTACCCATACACAATGAGGTGTTGGAGTCATTATAGCATAGTTGGTCGTTCGTTCGTAGATGGTATACCGTGTATGCCGGATATACAAATAGACACGGATATTATAACTCTGTGGTACGTAATCGTTAGTGCTCACGGTGAGCATGTATCGGTTATGCTGACATGCAGAAGGATATTGAAATCAAATATATTAAACATTAACCTTGTTGAGAAAGATCTATATGTCGGTTGGTGACAAGGATTATGAAACATATTTGAACGTTAACCGACTTCAGGTTAAGTCCATGTGAGATCATATTTGTGGGACATATATATATACTAGATACTGGTATGTGTAATATGTATGATAATATTTGGTGTGTATGTATACCTGTTGTTATGATTGAGCTGGTAACGAGTTAAACGGTGAGATTAATATTGATTACTGCGTACGGGATGAGTACGGCAGAATGATATAAAAAGAGTAACTCCAATGATGGAGATTGATATGATTCAGTGGATTGCTCAAAGATAGCAGGTGATGATACCGAATGTCGTATCACAGATCACTGCTAGTGTTGGTGCAAATGTGATCGCAGACTTATAGATCGAGCAATCACATGATTATGAATATTTCAATTCTTAGTGTTATTACTAAGAGTGATAATGTCCCACCAGATACTATTGTGACTACAAGTATTAGTTATAAACTAAACATGAATAGTAGTCGTAATGAATTAGATCCGGTATGAAGGATATGTTATTGTTTGTGGTAAAGAAATTATTAATAGGGTACTGATGGTAAAGGGAGGAATAGATTAACGAGTAAATAGAAAAGATCGAAATGGTTAAGGATATTGGTAAGAGACTAGAACATTGTGTAGTGAAATATGCTACAGATATGTTGGTAGATTATGTTGTATCGTGATGGAACACGATGGTACAAAATTATTGTTAGAAAATTATTGCTCAGAGGACATGGTCGGAATTTAAAATTCTTGTGCTAGAGCACTTTTATTCGAGTAATTAAGTTCAGGGATTGGGAACTGAGCTATAAAAAAAAATAGAAATGTTGCGTGCTGATTACTTAGAACACGCTAATAGTTTGAAGGAATTGTAATGTCTGGTAACATGGCTAATTACCCCTGAAACTAAGCGAAGTGAGCGCTATATTGGGGACTAACTCCATCGATAAGGAGTATAGTCAATCCGGTAAAATATACAACCTTTGGAAGGGTTGTGTCACAAGCCAGCATCGATATATTTAACTCTATGGGAAGCGGACTGGAAGGACGTTAGGTGAGACGTCGGGTGTTAAAGAAGAGAAGTGATAAAGGCATAGTGCAAGATAGGCCTTTGAATAAGTAGGTAAGTCCTACAACCCAGAATTATACTAAGACTAGTTCTGGTGTGAAAACATGAACCGCATAAACGGTCCTTCCCTAAATGTGGAAAATATGGTTATCGGCAGGAAGAAGAATGTCGAGTGATAGTAGGCCACAGGTGTAGTAAAGATGGACGTAATGCCACAATTGTAGAACCAAGTGAAGCCATGTGAACCGACAACCCCAACCCATTCGTGTACAACCACTCCGAACCCAAAAACTTCAATAACAATCCATCCAAAGAAATCAAATTATGCCAAACAGTTGTACTTGTTAGGAATGTGGCAGTACAGAACGTTTCAAGAGAAATTGCCCAAAGTTGAACCAAGGTGTTGTTGGAAGATGAACCTCATGACAAGCATCAACCTCTGATCAAGCAAGGAGCCGTGCTTTTGGGAGTAATTCAAATAAAGCAAGTCATGATTCAAAAGTGGTATTAAGTACGTTGTAGTTTTAAATCAATAGACTTCAGCGATATTTTTACGGTCATCGATAGAAGTTAGCTCCTGTTAACCTCCTATCATTTGGAAAGATACCGATTAGTGAGACTATAGAACCCTATACTGTAGAATCGCTAACGGTAAACCCCTAATGGTTAACTAAATTGTTCAGAATTGTCCTATTATTCTGAAAGATTAACCTTTCCTTATTGACCTACGACCAGTAAAGTTAAGAAGTTTGACGTAATAGTTAACATGGACTGGCTAACTCGATATGAAGCTGAAATCAATTATGAAAAGAAGATGATTAGAAGCTCTCATTCGGACGATGAAGCGATTAGATACAGAGAAAAGTGTACGGTATTATGTTACCACTCTAATCTCATTTGGAGATGTTATAGTATTTACGACAAGAAGACGTGGTGTATTTAACAAACGCGTTTGCCAAAGTATTTAAAAGAAAACATACAGAAGATATCCCGGTGGTACGCGAATTTCCACAAGTTTTCCCAGAAGAACTTCCTGGATTACCGCCAACCCGACATGTCAAATTCGGAATCAATTTAATACCTCAAGCTGGCCCTGTTGCTAAAGCATCTTACCGACTTACACCAACTGAAATACAAGAATTATTGGATAAGGTTTTATACGACCTAGTTAGTCACCATGGGGTGCACCAGTGTTATTTGGGAAATGAAGGACGGAAGTGTTAGGATATGTATTGATTAGGGAGAATTGAATAAAGTGACGATCAAGAGTAGGTACTCACTTCTTCGAAGTGAATGATCTGTTTAATCAACTGCAAGGGGCGGTTTATTTTTAGAAAATTGATCTTAAATATAGTTATCACCAAATGAGAAATCCAAGAGGAGGACGTTGCAACAACAGTGTTTCGGACTCGCTACGGCCATTATGAATTTTTAGTTATGCCTTTCGGGCTAACAAATGCGCCGGCAGCATTCATGGAACTCATGAACCGAGTCTGTAAACTTTATTTTGACAAATTTTTCATAAAATTCATTAATGATATTTTGATATATTCGCAACGTAAAGAAGAGCACGAACGACGGTTAAGGAAAATTGTGGAAATGTTAAAGCAAGAGGAGTTGTACGCGAAGTTTTCGAAATGTGATTTTGAATAAAGAATGCATAATTCCTTGGTCATGTTGTAAAGCAACAAGGATTTCACATAGATCCAAATAAGATAGAAACCATTAAAATTGGCAGTCACCCAAGGCGCCATAGGGAATGCGTCAATTTTTAGGACTAGCCGGAGATTATTAGCGGTTTATTGAAGAATTTCTAGCATTACCCAACTCATAATCCTTTTTACAACGCAAATGTACCAATTTTATAGATGATAAGAGACCACAGTCTCATATTCAACGAAAGAGGGGTCGAGTTGTTAAGCGATTATGACTGTGACATCTGTTATCACCCCGGCAAGGCTAACGTCGTAGCCGATGCCTTGAGTAGGAAAGATTGGGATAAGCCATTGCGAGTGCGAGCACTGGGGATGATAGTCCAGTCGAATCTTTCGGACCTGATTCGAGTCGCTCAACGTGAGACGTTGAAAGAGGAACAATTGGAAATGGAGGAACTTTACGGCAACGAGAAGAATTTCGAACAGCGCGTGGACGAAATTCTCTATTTCAAAGATCGGGTTTGGATCCCGACCCTCCATGACCTTCGTGAAGTAATCATCGACAAAGCGCATAGATCGAAATATTCCATACATCCGGGATCGGATTAGACTATTGATGATACGAATATCTGAAAGGATTTTATTAACGGCCGAGTTTGGAGAAAGATATGGTTACGTATGTTGGTGAATATTTAAGTTGTGCAAGAGATAAAGCTACATACCGAAAACCCTTGGGAACGCCACAACGACAGAAAATTCGCCAATGATAGTGGGAATAAATTACATTGGATTTCGGGACGCAAATTCCCAAGATATATCAAAGGCATGAGGACAATTGGGTAATCGCGGATCGATTAACCAATCCTCGTATTTCATTCCAATCTATGACGATTACCACAATGAATTCTCGCCCAAACTCCTGATGGTGAAATGGTATCTCGTCGTGGAGTACCATTTTCAATTATCTCAGATCGAAATAGTCGTCCTACTTTCATTATTGGAAGGCGGGGAAGGAAGCATCGAGAGCTTGAAGCTTTCTATGGGTGATGTAATTATCACCAATTTGTAAATTGAAAATGGGGGTCAATCAAGCCATAAGAATTGAATTGATTCGAGAAACAACCAATCGGATTTATAATATTTAAGATGAGTTGAAAGCATCGCGAGATTGGCAAAGGATTTATGCCAACATTCATAGGAAACCATTGTCATTGGAAAGAGGTGACAATGCATTTTTAAGGCATCACCTTAGAGATAGCTCCTTAATATATTGGGCCTCATGAGACTATCTCCATGATTGGTCACTTAGTTTATTGATTAAAGTATTCCAGGGGCTAAGTACTATACATGATGTTTTGCCATGTATACGGATTGAAAAGTACCTAAGCGATGAGGCAACGAAAGTACTAGTAATGGAGGTACTCATAGAAGTCATATTTGATATCATAAATAATTCCGTAGAGATAGTAGACGGGAAAACTAAACAGTTTGGGCACACCAAGCTTTATTGATTAAGATTAAGTGGAATTCGAGGACCAGATTATACCTGGTAACGCGAGGGTGTATTCTGAAGGAAAAACCCCCACCTTTCTCTCGGAAAGGGATAGTGAGCGTGTAAAATTTCGAGGACGAAATTTCTGAACGGGGGGAGAATGTGACGATTCCGACGAAACCCGGTATACCCTAACCGGTAGACAATAGTTACGTCATACTTAATGTCTGGTACATGAATTACCATAGTAATTATACGAGAATACATGGTTCACTGTATTGATTGTACGTGAATATATAATTCATCGTATTGAATATGCGATTAATCGATCGATAGTTATTGAAACCCAAACGAATCGAGGGTTCAATTATAGACGAGATATATGATATTTAGTGATGTTTACGAAGTATTAAAGCTTCAGGATAAGTGAATTAAGGCACAGAAAAAGAATTTCGATTTAATGGTACGTCGGTACATTAAACGAAACCTTTAATACCAAACCAAGCAAGAGACAATCGATCAAGCCGAAGAAGATGCGAAATTATTAATAATATGATGTTTTAAGTTAACGAAAGTCATGGTTTGAGTTTTTAAAGTTCTTAAGTCGGTTTTATATAAATTTCATTTTTTAGCCGAAAAACGACCGTTTTAGCCTCGTTTTAAGCCGAATTAAACATTTAACCGAAAAACGAACTGAACCAGATTATCCAAAACATTATCCGGATTACGAGAATCCAAACATGTGGCCTAAAATGAAGAGGTGGGTCCCACCCCACCCCTCCAAGAGACCGATCGGACCACCACCCCCACAAACCCACTTCATTTTTCTTTTTTCACACATACTCATCCAACAATCTCCAATCCTCTCAAGATCATGATCCAAAACCGAGAGTTTTTAGCAAGAAAACAAGGTAAATAAGCGAGTTAATCACGTTTCCATCTTCGTTTCTTGAGTTTATTTGCAAGAAAATGAGGTTTCAAAGATGAAAACCGATTCTTGCGTGATCAAGTGATGTATACGGGTTATACAAGGGATCTTGGTCCAAGAAAGGAGTTAAACGAACCAAAAACGGATTTTTACGGTTTAAATCTTTGTTTTTGAATCATAACCGAAACTATAGTGTAAGAGGCTTGATCGTGAGTGTAACTTGCTTGGTATTGTGGTATGTTGGTTGTAGGTTCTGTATTTAGTGGTAAATAAGGCGGAAAGACGAGTTTGTAGCTTGTAGTGGCGGAAAACGAAAGGTATATTCGGCTTATGTCGGTGTATGTGTTTTTGGACAGATTATTGGTCGTTTAGAGTTAGATCATGAAATTTTACAGGGATGTTCTACACATGAAAATAAGAGTTATGTGAAGTTTTGGTAATTTTTGGATAAAGGATGAATATTTGGTGAATTTAATGCTCGGTTTTGGCCAAAAATGGTGAAAAATAGTTAAATATCATGAAAAATTCTGGAAAATTTCAGATAAGTTTTTTATATCATGTATAAGTCACACACAAAATTTGAGGTCAGTTGGAGAAGTCTAAGTAGGCTTTTCGGTTAAACGAGTTCTAGGGATTTCTAGCTCGGTTTTGGTGAAAATGGCATGTAAAAGAAGATCTTGGTTCTGGAAAAATTACAGGGGACTATGTGGATGGCAGGGGACATCCAGGAAAAATTTGGGATTTTTCTAAGATCGTTTGGTATTTACGACATATTTAGTGTTTAAATGGTGTTTAAAAATAGATAAATAAATTTTAAATATAGAAATTAATTCTGGAAATATTTTTATAAATTTTCCCACAGTCAAAATGTTATTTGTACAAAATTTCAAGATCCGAGGTTAAACGGATAATTATTTGTGCTAATTATCAAACTTTTAAAGTTAAAACGCGTAAACCGGTGAAGTTCGCTTAAGCGAGCTGACTGGTGTATAAAAACCCTAAAAATGGACTATTTTCATATAATTGAGTTAAACAAGTAAAAATGAATCATCCGAAAATAATTCGGATGATTTGGGTATTTTTAACCGATTTAACAGTTTCCGGTACGGCAAAGACGGAAACGGGTCCCGCGGTCAATCGGGGCGTCTAAACCGAGTACTAATTTCACCACTTTAATTAAATTATCAGTCAACAACTATTTTCGGGTCGTGTGTGACCAAACTCATTTTGAAACATAAAATTGGATAACCGTGCTAGGCACGCAAAACGGGGAAAACAAGCTATTAGAAGATTTGACTGTTGAACTCTAAACGACATCACAATCTGAGTCGGGAAAAGTGTTTCTGGGTTAACCTTGCCCCCAGAACGGGTACAGTGCTGGGTTAACAGTGTCCCCAGATGTACCGGTTAACCTGGTTAAAGTTATATTAATAATGAGTGTATAGTAACGATCGTAGGGATCATATTACAGATTGGACGTGTTAACTGATAATGATTGTTGCTACCTGCTTGCATGTGCTAAGGTGAGTTTCACGAGCCCCTTTTTCTGAATTGTTTTCAAATATTTTCCCGCGGCGGAAAGCATGTTACTATTGAAATGTTTAAATACATACTGAACGCATGGATTTGCGTGTATTTATAAATATTTGATTGTACGGGAATCGTACGGAATGGGTACAGGACTGGGTTAACAGTGTCCCCAGATGTCTTTGGAAGTGTTTCCGGGTTAACATTGCCCCCTGAGTGAGTACAGTACTGGGTTAACAATGTCCCCAGGGGTCCCTAGAAGTGTTTCCGGGTTAACATTGCCCCCGGAGTGAGTACAGTACTGGGTTAACAGTGTCCCCAGATAGTATTATATTATGATATGGATTTATCATGGTTTACTAAAATTGTGAAACTCACCAACTATTCGTAGTTGACCCGTTTTCTCACATGCTTTTCAGGTACAATTAAGATGAAGTGATTGCTTACGTGCTAAGTGCTTGATGTGTGTAAGATTTGCGTGCAGGATGTTAGGATACATTATAACAAATAGAATTGTGTATCGTATTGTATGATGCGTGTATCACCTAGACGTTAATGAAATACAAGATAATGTAATTTGAAGTATATTAATGCAATTAGTTTTCTTTATAAACAATGTGGTTGATATCAGAGGTGTCTGTCGCATCCCGTTTACGTTTCCGCTGCGGTTGTGGGGTGTTACACAACTCCATCGCGGAGTCGGCGGTTTGAGGCAAGTGCGAACTCACCATATCACGAATCTCTCGTGGCAATCCCCATATGTAGCGTGTGACTTTGCTGGATTCCGGGGTAACCAGCTGGGGCACCAAACGACAGTATTCGTGGAATCTGGTATTATACTTACGAAGGTTTGTTCTGACGACCTTGTAAGATAGGAACTTGGTTTGGATTTGGTCCGTTTCATGCATCGGACAGAATTTCGACATTAATAGTTCCTTAAACTCGCTCCATGACAACCCATATATTACTTCCCTTCCTTTACTCATGATTGTTCCACCACTCTAGCACTTCGCCTTTAAACATCCGGGCGGAGTATTGAATCTTCTCCTCTTCCGAACACTTGCTCGTGATTACAATCGTCTCCATTTCTTCAAGCCACCTTACAGTCGCTATGGCTCCCTTATCCTCGTGGAATTCTTTCGGCCCATAGTACTTGAAGTCCTTGAACGTACACCCACCAATCTTGAGATTTTTAAATTCTTGACGAACGCCTCCATCAGCGTTTAATTCATGTACACTCTCATCTACGTGCGAGGGTCTAGAACTGGGTTTGGAAACAGATTTTCAGGAAGGATTAGCCGAGTGGGAATGTTTTGTTTGTCGAGATTGAGACCTAGCTATTGATTCTTCCCTAACGGCATCTTTTATCATCTTTTGAATTCGATCCATAAACTTTTCGGGAATTGGATCTTCTTGTTCTTTTTCGGGTCCCTTTCCTTTTTCTTTTTGTTTTTCGGATTCCTTTCGAGAAACCTCAACGTTATTACTTTGTTGAGACATTTATCTTTTTATTTTTATTCTTTTATATCTGAAATTTAACGAACACACATTTTATTTCATCATTCGTATATACCAAACAAGGATTATTACAACACCACACATATATATACATTCATACTCGATGTATATATATTCTTATCCATACATTACTTAACACATTACACATAAACTAGATTACACACAAACACTTCGTCTCTTGAAACACGTCGTCACCACCATCATCTCAGTCTTTCAAAAACTTCTTAACAACCCTCGTCAGTTTATTGCATTTGTGAAGAAGCTTCTCTCCTATCTTCTTCTTCTTTTTCCCTTCTTCAGCCACCTTCTTCCTCCAGTCATCAGTCTCGTGCAACGCGCGATCCATATGTTCTTCGTACGACTGCAGAATAACGTCGGGGTATCCATGTTGTGGCGGTGGGTCACGGTAACCCAACGTCACTATCTCGAAATGGTTTCTTGGTTCAGGATACGGAACGTAAGTCTGATCAGATGCAAGGTAGAGGTATGTCTTGGCGGCTTGATTTTGCTCGCGAATCTCATCAGCTTGTTCTTGAATTGAAGGAATCCTTCCTTGAAATGGCGGGAAGCTTGATGAAGCTTGATTCCTTAGTTGCTCAAGGTACTGAACATACGGATCGACAGAACCGTAGCTTGGGTTGTTGGAAGTGAGTGAACCATCAATGGATGTTGATATCTCATTAGGGTTGTCGGGATGCTCTTTTTCCGATTCGGTTTCTTCCATAGGATCCTCCTCTTCGGGATCCTCCTCTTCTTCCACCATTGGCTCTTCCTCCTCTTCCATATACTGAGTGGCTTCGTTGATTATTGTGGGTATCTTGAAACTCTCGTAAGGCATCGTCACCCTCATTCTTGGTTTGCGGGATGATCCTTCACCATTTTTGGGTTGTGAGTTGACTTCATGAGCGGTAGAGCTTCCAGTATGCCACCTTCGCTGGTCGGAGTGGCACTACATCCAATCGGGGGATGGGGATTTTGGTTCTTCCTTTATGGTCGGTTTGAAAGGAAGGTATAAGATGGGTGTGCATTTGGAAATATATCCGGTTGGGTAGTATTGTGGTACTTGTGGTGGTTGGTAGGTGAGAATTTCCGAGGGGTGGTATGCTGGTATTTCCGTGGGTTGATACATAGGCATTGTGGGTGGATGATAGCTCGAGTGTCTCGAGGGTTTGATTCTTGGTGGTGGCGGACTATTGGGTAATTTAATTGGGCATTTCTCAGTCCCGGGGAAGTATATCGGCTTGGGTAGTTTAATGTATTGGTCACGGCTAAAGAAGGCCTCAAAGTAATCTTCATCCATGACGTCTTTTGGGAATTTGTAGTATTTCCTTGCTCTTCTTGCTTCACGATCATAATACTCCATTAATTTCTCATAAGACATCTTTGGGTGGTTTAGAATGTAGAGAGGGAAAGAAAAGGTTACTAGCCAATCTTATCCCTATTCAAATAAACAAGTAAAATAATTTTCCTATGCTTGGATCGAAACTTGGGTATTGTTTTATGATACCCAATTCGCTAAGATCGATGGCTCTGATACCAACCTGTCACACCCCCATCTTAGGCCTAGGCGTGTGACTCAATAGTTGGTACCACATTTGTAAATAAATCAGAGTTACGTTTGTTTAGCGGAAGACTTTATAAAATATAAGGATTAAAGTTGTAAAATAGTACATTACAAAAGTCGAGACAAAAAGTCCCGATTGGGTTTACTTGTTTATATGTTTTACAAAACCCCCATATTTTAATATTTACACAAAATTATCCGAGCCATCGGATTTTTAAGCCTTCGTCCTTTAGCTCTAATCTTGGTTACCTGCAAAATGTTATAAAAATACGTTAGCAACGAATGCTGGTGAATATGCTGACGCGAAAACATTTTCTTTTACTTTGTTACCCCTAGAGGGTTACGCGTGCCTCGGCCCATCTTGGCTTAGGAATAACAAAGTTAAAACAATATCATTATAAACTCGAGTCTCTACCTAGGTCACCCCAGCAAGACACCGCAGCGTCCCGACGTACTTAGGTACCATAAATATACACAAGGTCATTCTCACTCGAACATACTTTGGTTCGGCCCATCGTGGCTGGAGGTCGTGACCAGGCGTGGTGTGATGTGCCCACCACATTTTACCACATATGTAAGGATCCAGACAAACGTATACTACAGCCTTAGGGCTAGGCTTTTACTCTTATTCATAATGTTTTTAGAGACACATAGTCTCATGTAAGGTTTTACACATAACACGTTTATTTATTTGAAAACAAGTTTGTAAAAGCGGGCCGTATTCACCTTTGATCGGGATCGGTTTCCAACACCGTCCTTGCGTACTTTTTCTTGCTATCTCGCACCTATAGTACGAGTATAACTTTTATTAGTCGGATATACAGTTCGGCTTAAGACCTTTAGTCTTATTATCTTGATAAACCTTTAGTTCAATAATCTTTTACTTTAAAACCTTTAGTTTTAAAAGCAATATTTATAAACCTTTAGTTTTTCATAAAAACCCGACGTTTCTTCTTTTCTAAGAAACGTATTCTTTTTCTTTTATTATTTAAGAATATCATTATTACTTAAATAATATTCACAACAAAGAATTATATATATATATAATCACACACACACATATATATACCTACATTTTTATATTTCTTTCTTTTCTTTTCTTTGTTGTATAATTTTTTTTTCATAAGCATCGAGTATAATTCCGACTTAGGGCATTAAGCCTTTATAATATTTTATTATTATTTTAGTCGGGTAGTAAGCCTTACCTTTTCTCGGCTTATAATTCCCTAGATACTCGAGCAACACTTCTACGCCGCTTAGCCCTTCCAACACTCGCCTTGATCGCCATTTCACTTCAGCACGCAAATCGAGACACCCAATCTTCTTGGCACACACTTCGAGACAATCGTCAGGTTGTAAAAACAGCACCACCTTCTTGTTCGGAACGTTTTCGGGAAGTGGTACGAATATCGAGGTATGACACGTTTATCGAGGAATCGGGGCACGGTTTTCGAGGTGGATCGTTGGCACGAATTTCGAGGCTTAGAGAGATGCTTAGAGAGAGAGAGAGAGTTGTAAAATGATTTTGGTGTGATGAAATGAAATCCCGGAGGCTGCTATTTATAGACAAAAATTTGGATCCTATCGCGATACGCGATAGGCTTCTTGTCACCCATCGCGTAGCGCGATGTAGCTTCGCACAGTCACAACGTAGGTCTGCCACGTGGCAGACGGTGTGCCACGTGTTAACACGTGGCGGACGATGTGCCACGTGCCGGGACACGTGGCGAGAGGTGTGCCACGTGTGGACGCGTGGCAGTCTTGTGCCAGAGGTGTCAGGGCACGTCATCGCGATACGCGATGACGTAGGTTCAACCAGCGATCGCGTATCGCTGTTGACCCTTCCAGAAGGTTTGACCAAGCCCCTTCGCGATAGGCGATGGCTTGCCCTTTGTCCCCATCGCGTAGCGCGATAGGACAAGAAAATAGATTTTTCATTTTTAACCTTGGAGTTTGGATTTGGCTGAATTAGTCCCTTAACTTTGGAAAGTTGACATTTTTGGCCCGAAATTTCCGTGATGTTACATCCTCCCCACCTTGAAATAAATCTCGTCCTCGAGATTGCTTCACGAGAATAAGTAGGGGTATTTCTTTCTCATTTCAGACTCGAGTTCCCAAGTATACTCGGGTCCTCATCGGGAATTCCATTTTACTTTCACTATTTTCAAAGTTCGTCTTTTGAGCTTCTTAAGTTTTGAATCCTCGACTTGAATTGGGCGTTCAACAAATTTTAAGTTCTCATTAATTTCAACATCTTTTAACGGCATCGCAAGAGATTCATCGGCTAAACATTTACGCAGATTCGAGATATGGAATACATCGTGTATCCCTTGCAAACATCGCAATGTTCGAGTACTTAGAAACTACCAACATACACAAGACCATTCCTCACACGGGTATAACTTAGACCTAGCCCGTCATGACAGAGTAACAACCAAGCATGGTGGGGTGTGCCTACCGACTGGCCACATATGTAAGGATCCTGATAAACGTATATTATAGCCTAAGGGCCAATGATTACTTTTTCCTATAAATTTTTAGGACACTTGGTCCCATGCAAACAGTTAATGACTCGATTAAAGAGTTTTAAAAGTTTGAGCACATTCAACTTTCTGTTTATGATAAGTTTTCTGTGTTGATTTCGGTCTGCACGTTACCTCGAACCTATAGTACGAGAATAACTTTTTTAAATATATAGACTTGCTTGTGAGTGTAGTTTTCATCTCGTTGGTCATGATTTCAAACCTTGTTAAAACCTTTAAATTTATCAACAGGTTCAAAATACTTTTCTTTTTAATAAACTGAAAATTTGTTTGATACAGACGGTCCATCTCAATTAGGGTTTTGACCCAAGTTTGATCAAGCATGTTTGATTAAAAATCATTTTAAAGTTTTTTTTGGCATTCTTTTATGCATTATAAGGCCCCCTTATGAGTTATAAAAGATGTAAGCTTTATACCAACATGATTTTGACAAGGTCTGATTCCCGAAGCCTCGTTTATGGCTATAGCAAGTGAAAACACATTTTAAGGAGGTTGGGACATGTTTACCATGCTTCTAAAGAACTTAGGAACCTAACAACGACTTGTTATAACATCCAACACTTCTGGAAATGGATGAACAGAATCTTTAGCTTTTGAAAACACCTTCTTGATCTGCTAAACTTGCTTAAGTACTAGAAACTTCAATAACACTTAAGAACTTGCTCAAGAACTTGGTTTGGAGCTAGGGATTTGGGATGAGTTCATGCATGAGTATTTATAGAAATAAGTATGGAAGCATGCGTGATACGCGTTTAGCGCGTTGTGGCTAGATTTGTTAATTGGTTTGCTGACTCAGCCTTGAGACGGACCGTCAAATGATGAGACGGCCCGCCTCATACTTTCTTCGCGGATAAGACAGACTTGAGACGGGGTGTTTCAAAATTATAGCTGGGTTAGACGAACCGTCTCAATACATATATGAAATGGATAAGGCGTGATTGATACAGACCGTTTAATGGATGAGACGCTCCATCTCATCCTAAATTTGGTAAAAATACAGATGAGTCCATGTACTTCAATTTAGTCAAAATGACCAAATGCGGTTACGAGTTGTGAATTGATGGTCGGAGAGAAGACCATTGCAATTAAGGAATTAGCAAATAGGATGGTTGGGATTCTTTTTAACAACAAATTAGTTTCACCTAAAATCTTTCAAATCTTATATTTGCAAGGATTTGAACTTACCACTTCATATTTGTGAGCGAAGACACTATATCATTAAACCAACATGTCATAGGTCGGACGGTTGGGTATTAGATAAATATTTCAGAAATTAATATATGGAAAGTTAGAATATATAAATTATTATGCAAATTAATTCATAAAGAAAATTGAAATGAAAACAAAATACCAAATCTGTTTTGAGGGACCATAAAAATATTAAACAGAAACTTTTCAGATAAAAAACGTGAATGTGAAAAAGATAACATGATTACTCAAAAGATATTTAATAACCCTTTACTGAAATTGATCGAAATAGGACCAAACAACTTCGAAAATATTTTTTAGTACTTGACTCATGATCTATAGGAAATATTTAGTATCTCCTTAGGCAAACAACTTGTGTTTGGATAAACATAGACACGCAGACCGGCTACGATTGAACTAGCTAGTTGATTATTAACTAATTAACAAAAAGACAAGCACCGATGAGAACCAACAAACTGGATCTCAATATCAAATTATTGAAATACTCTATTTTTGCCCACCTCATATTTCATAGATATATCCCACATTTGGGTAGTGGGTGGTGGGGGTCGGGTGCATGATATCAAGTTAGGTGAGAGATTGATGATGATACTGATGGTTCCTCGTCATAGTTCATACGAATAATCCCCACACAACGCACATAAACACTAAAACCTTTTAAACGCATTTAAGTAGTTGTTTTGTAGTCTCTGAATTAGTTAGCATCAAAATGTATTTGGTTTACTAAAAGGGAACATCTAATTTGGTCGTTACCGGGTCAGATTTATAAACGTGTTGAATGGAACCTTTGAATCGATCAACCCTCTTAATTAATGGCTTAGGTGGTAGGTTCCAAATAGCCCCTAAGCGTAAATTGGTTTAAATGAGTTGCTAACTATATTTCAGGTCGGTTATAATTCGTAGACACAATAGACTATTTTGTAATCATGCAAACATGTTATGCAAGATAATTAGTGCATGTTTATGATTGCTTCTTTAAAATGCTTTTTGCTTTTTGAAGAGGCAAAATGTCCAAAATACCCCTCCCAAAAAAAGCACCTAAAAGCACAAATTTCTATGTTTGAAATCTTCGACTTAACTAGGATGTGTTCCTAGCTTATCTTCTTGTATAACCATAATTGATGTCCTTTACAAAAATGTTCATAACATTCACTTCTAATTAGTATCGGCTTACCTCTCATAGTGTTGTTTATATGAATAAATATGTAGGTTTTATTGATTTGCAATCTTCTTGTGTTTTTTAAAATTTTTTTCTTCATTTTATCGTCATAAAGGCACTTATAGTTCGGCCTACAGTATTAGTAGTTTATTACCCGTAAAGAAAAGAACTTTGACTTTATATACACTTGCTCCAAACATCTTCTTTCTCCATTCAAGATAAATCACATTCTTTTACAAGAACAGTAAGAACATAACTCTTCAAATTTATTTAATCTTTAACTTTTTATATGAAATGGTTGAAATACCATTTTTATCATTAGCGGTTTATATTGTTAAACTTCTTTTTACTTTTTACATACAAATATCTATGTTATGCATATAAAAACCATTATATTAGTATGATACTTCTTGTTTTCTTCCTATTATTTAACATTTACCTATACATATGTAAGTTAGGTGTAGAGGCTACATGTTTGTAGGCTATAAAAATATACAAAAAATAGTTCATATTTTATTTTTAAATTTCAGGTTAGATGTATAAACACTGTTTTTAAACATCTTTCCTATATATTAAACTATTTAATTATAAAATTGAATAGAAAATGATTTAGCTTACTATTTCTGTTTTCGAAAAAAATTTGTGTTATCTCATTGGTAACTCGAGACTATATGCTAGTTGAAGAGGTAGGTCCCAGCAGAGTCCAGTTAAACCCGCAAGACTCACCTTAAACAGGGACGTCTGCGCAGAGACCAACTGGATCCGCAGGACCAACCATGCTCAGAGAAGTGACGTCCTTACGCGCAGTATGCAAGCTGGTCCCGCAGGAAATGCCTCCCATGGTGAAGGACTCCGCCTGTTCCCGCAGCCTCGGATACAAGCCATGAGTGAAGGCCACCCGCGCAGCATGGCTACACGCACTAGGCACTTAACTCTCTCCAGTGTCACCTGAAGGAATGAGCAAAGGCGGGAGGGGGAAAACTCCCGCCTAAATGAGCCAGTCCGTATGATGGAGGATCTTTTGTGTGATACCTGACGAGGTACAGACAAAAGATCTGACCAAGAATGCGACAGCTCACTGACAGCAGCATGGCAGACAGCACGCCACAGCACTGTGACCAATAGCCGCCGCCTACCCACCAACTCCTGCCATACCACGTGCCTAGCCTGTTGTTGGCAGAAGAGGAAGAGTGCACGACACGCCTGCTCTGTGTCAACCGCTACCTATCCACCACTCACAGGCAGGGCACGTGCATAGGTTACAGTTGGTAGCGTGTTGGGCCGGCTAAACCCCTTGGAAACCTACCTTCGGCTATAAATACCCCAAATGGTATGACCATCTCATCTTATCAGATCCTATCATATTATCATCATATATACCTGATATCTGCTCTAGCAATCTCTTAATATACTTTTATATTTAAAGAGCAATCTAGTCTGATTCTCACGCCGGAGGGTGGTCACAAGGAGGAACCCCCCCCTTCTCAGTGACGAGCTCACGGTGTCTGTTTTGCAGGTTATCAGAAGAACCATCTTCCAAGGGTCTAACCCCTCGTGGGAAACAGCTCTCCAACCCCTAGGTTACCAGTAATCGGTCGGGGTTCGACTGGTGTTTCTTCATTGGCGCCATCCGTGCATAAAGCTAGAACTTCATTTTTCTCCAGTTTTTTCAAACTTCTAGAAAGATGGTTAAAGAGACTCCGGTAACCACAACCCCAGCTACTGGAGGGAATACCGGCAACATAGTTTTTACAAACACTACCCCGGTTACCCAAGCCGGGGCAAGTGAAGTAAATTTTACGAACACTACCCCAGTTACCCAAGCTGGGGCAAGTGCAGTAAATAATCGCCCACTGGGATTCACCGATACCCAGTTTAAAAAACGAACAAGACTCCCCCGCCAAACTCTCGAGGAAGTTAAGGCATGGGCGGAGGCACGACAAAAGGAATTCCAAGCTGAGTTGGACGAACGCTTGCGTTCCGTCCAACAGGCCGACGAATTCGAAGAATACTTGGACAATGACTCGGAGGAATCCGACTCCGACGCGAACCCTCGCCATAGGGCAAAAGGGAAGCGTAAGGAAACGGATTCCCAACCGAGAAGGCATTTTGGACAAGCCTTCAAACCAAAAAGCACAGGTGGAAGTCCACGAGACTTCTCCAAAACGTACAGACCGAACGTTGCAAATGCGGGAACGTCCAAATTTGCAAGGGACATTGCGGAAGCAATTGCCCCAAAAAGTGCCAAACAAATGCCCAACATAGGCACTTATGATGGTATGTCCGACCCAGACGACCATTTGAACAGGTTCATAGCAGGGGCAACCGTCAGCAACTGGACGGAACCCACGTGGTGTTACATGTTTCAAATGACGCTGGTGGGGGCTGCTAGGGTTTGGTTTGATCGTTTACCGGTTAACCACATTTACGACTGGGCAGACTTCCAGCAGAAGTTTAGCCAACACTTCAGCCAGCAGCGAAAGTATACCGAGGAGCAATGGACAATCCTCAATTGCATACGGGAAGAAGATGAATCTCTACCAAACTTCATCACTCGCTTCAACGCAAAGAAGTTAAGTTTGGGCAATATCAGCGAGGATCTTGTTCGCGCAGCCTTCATCCAGGGCGCGCAGGACCCAGAGCTTATCCGCACCCTAACGGGTAAAGATGGGATGCCATCCACATGGGATGGCATCATGACAGCAGCTAAACGCTATGCGGAAACGGAGAAGCAACTGGGTAGAGACCTTCCGCAGAGCACAAACCTGTACACCCAGAGGACGAGAGAGGACAACATCCTCACCGCCCGATTGAACAAAAAACGGAAGCAAGGCATTTGGCAGTCAAGGGTAAACTTTGACACCTCATCCGGCTTACAGCATCGATTGGGTGAAAGGGATAATGTAAAGCTGCACCGGAACTCCAGATGGACGCCACTTACCAAAAGCGTCACTGACATATTTGCTACTGAAGAGCTCCCATGGCCAAAGCCTCCAGTAATCCGACATCGTCACGATGCTGATCGGAGCAAGTACTGTGACTATCACAGAACAAAAGGCCACAACACTGAAGAATGCATAGACGTAAAAGACATGGTCGAAACATTCGTCAGAGATGGGACGCTCGCACACCTCGTGGCGAAATAAAAGCTAAGCAGGCAGGTGCGTGTGGAACCATGGCTGGGGTAAACATGAATAAAAAATCAGCTTCAATATGGAGACTACATGCTGCATAAAGAACGAGATCCCGAAACAGGTGCGTGTCGGCTCGATGGCACTCCTGTCCCAACATGGAAGGGAGTTCAATTACACAGTTTGCATGTAATCAATTCCAATTTGTACAGAAAAGGCCAAGAGCCACTTCTAATGGAAATGATTCTCTTTCAAACGTCGAAGCTGATGATTTACATTTATACTTTTGTACACATTAATATGCCGGTTTTCACCGCATAATTACAAAAAACGTCATTGCATGGGAAGGCGGTCCTACCCGCACGAACCCAAAAAGCATGATAAACCTTCACGCAGGTCAGTTGAAAGAGAAGTTACCATATGAAAGTGCTGGCCTATCCGCATGAATCATTCGAGGGAACATGAACACTAACCTATCAACAACCGCGCGTCGAACGGTTAAAACTATCCAACACTGGTGACGGCATTCACATTACGTGAAGTCGTTGCATGGGAAGGCGGTCTTACCCGCACGAACCCAATAACGTGGCAAACTTTCACGCAGGTCAGTTGAAGGAGTTCAATTATTCCATTAAATGAAAGTGCCGGTCTATCCGCACGAATCATGAAAGGAAGATGAACACTAACCTATCGACAGCCGCGCGTCGAACGGTTCAAAACAAAATTCTTAAAAAGGTAAGAAAAACCTACACGCAGGTCAGGTATGGGTAAAAGTTTTGCCATCCTACCAAGTGCAAGTGACGGTTCTACCCGCGCTATCACGAAAGAGGAAGCAAAACTTCACACCTATTATCAACCACGTTCAAAGGT
The DNA here is from genome assembly GCF_021521415.1 of Bidens hawaiensis. Lineage (NCBI taxonomy): Eukaryota > Viridiplantae > Streptophyta > Magnoliopsida > Asterales > Asteraceae > Bidens > Bidens hawaiensis. The sequence continues at coordinate 141,109 of NW_027496699.1, forward strand.
TAACTTATCCTCAAAAAGTAAGAAAAACCTACACGCAGGTTAGATAAAAGTTAAAGTTTAGCCATCCTGCCAAGTGCAAGTGACGGTTCTACCCGCACAATCACGAAGGAGGAAGCGAAACTTTAACCCACTATCAACCACGTTCGAAGGTTCTTATTCTAAACACTTGGAAAATTGCTATTTTAAACTAAGTATGCAAGTCATAAGTTTATAAAGCAAAGAATCCAATGAAAGGAATAACAATCGTATATTTCAATGATATATTACAACAGTGGCCGGGTAACTACCCGCCTAAAAGAAATCTATACAAAGCTAAGTTTATCCTAGCAGTGGGAAGGGATCTTCAGGATCAGGCTTCAGGGCCACCTCCGCTTGGACCAGCACCGTCTGAGCGCGGCTGCCCAAGGAAAGCCTTAAGGATGTTTAGCCCATCATCAGCAGCAGCAGCTTCGTTCACCTTCTCCACCACTGGATGCGGGAAGGCAGCGTACTGGTTCACAGCTTGGTCATAAGCAGCTTCAGTATTAACATTGAATAAAGGGAAGTTGGAGGGCGGAAAGCCTCTCTCAGCAAACCCTAGACCAAGCAGGAAGCCAGTCTTCTCCCCATCCTCATGAGAAGCGTTGAGGGCTGTGCTCATCGCATCGTCATAAGAGGTCTCCGAAAGGACCCGACGCACAACCTACAAGAGAATACAAGTTAGAACATTTTCTAATTACGAGCAGAAAGCGTAAAGAAAAAGTTAAAGATACCTGAGGCAACGCTTCTCGAAGCAGCCATTGGAGGGTAGCTTGACTTTCTTTGTAAGCACGTTCGGCTCCGCTCTTATCAAGGTTGGCAAGTTGAACTTCCTTGGCGGCAGCCTCTTCGACGCTTTTGAGTTTCCTTTCAGTGCGGTCAAGCACCCCCCTCTGGTCAAGGATCTCCTGCAGCTTCTTGGCATCTTCCATTGCCAAGGCGTCATGAGCATGCTGAAGAGCCTTTAATTTGCATTTAAGCTGCTCATTCTCTTCGCGAAGCGGCTCAGCAACAGCTTCAGCCTTGGCAGCCCTCTCAGTTGAGTTTCGCGCAGTCTCCTTGGCCAGCCGAAGCTGTTCATTCACAGCTTGGGCAGCCTTGGAGCGGGCCTCGAGTCGCGCCTGGACTTCAACCTCGAGGGCTTTGAATGCCTTCTCCTTCTCGGCTGCGGCAGCGGCCAACTGCCGGTTCTCCTCCCGAAGAGCCCGCGCTTCAGATACATCTTTGGCGCGAGCTGCTTTTAACTTGTCGTTTTCACGACAAAGCAGCTCGACGCGGGGCTGCGTCCGGGCCTGGAGAACCCGAAGCTCATTGGTTAGCCTACCCTCCTGGTAGCTAGCCATGGCTTCCCCCAACGCACCATGAGGAGCAGCGTGGCGAGCCCAATCCACGCACTCCACAGGGGTGCGAAGGGTTGTTCCTCGGCGTATGTTCCATCTTGGAACATACACTTCATTGGAATCCGACACTGCAAAAGAAACAAAGGCAGTTAGGAAAAGATGACAAAAATATACAAAGGAAAAAGAACCCTACGTACCTGTAGGGTCAATAACAGGCCGATAGCCGCCAAACCCATCACCTGAACCTAAAGGAAATCCATCCAACAGGTCAGGCAGACGGGAAGGTGGCATAGATCGGCGGGAAGCCCGGCGCGTACCTGATGGTCCGGCCGTCGGTGCCGGTGGCGCAGGTATAGTGGCAGCCGCTGTGGTAGCCATTGTTGGCGTCGCCTCCTCAGCAACAGTAACCGCCGGCTCCGTGAAAGATGCTGTAAAAATTGCACTCACGACCGGCGGAGACACCTTCTCAGCTGGAACAGCCTTGGGAAGGCTGGAACCAACGGAAGCAGGCGCAGACGCCTGGGTCGACGCCTCGGGAAGGCTGACCGAGCCTTCCCTCATTGGCGGAGGAATACTTGCTCCAACTCCACCCTGGAATGCGTCAACATCCACACCTGCACAAGCAAAAGTGTTAAATTTATTTGAAACAACAAATCTAGACAAGAATTATGGGGGCACTTACGGGGTTTCTTGAGCTTGAACGTACGGACGAGCGGGGGCGAACCCGATGGAGCCGGCCTCTTGACACCGGTAACCGTCGTCGTCGCTACAGCCTCCGGAGCGGTGGTCTCCTCACCACCGGGCTCCCCCGCCACCTCTGCACTATCTGACTCCGAGTCAGATAGGACTACCGGGTCGGCCGTAGAGGCCACCTTCTCCTTGCCTTTCCCGACGGCAGCCTTTTTCTTCCGCACCAGTGGAGGACCTTCTGCGGATTCCTCAGAAGAAGAAATGTCAACTCCAGCAGCAGGCACAACATTGAGAGGTTCAGGGTAGAAGATAGGCTTACCTGGCCGTCGGTGGCTCAGGATCTCTTGGCCTGGCGGGTAAACCTCCACGAACCGACCCGCGGTCTGATCTAAGATGGGCAACTCGTTCTCGTCCAGAGCACGAGTACCCATCCGCGCGGGACCATCTTCCTCCCGCGGGTTCAGGAGCGACTGAAGATCGTTCCCCTCTGAAATCAACAAGAAAGTTAGAAAAAATCGAAGTCAGCAAAATGAAACAAGACGTACCATAAGGGACAGAGTTCGAACCATATTCAAGGACGATCGGAACCTTATCCGCATTCGCCGCCTTCCACACCCGGCTCATCCCCAGCATCACCATCGCCGACTCCGGAAAACGGAAAACCGGGGAATGGACCCGGGATATCTTCGAGAACCATTCCGCCTCCTCGTAGTTGAGGGCGGGAAGGTTCGGAAGCGCCTGGCCATTCTTGAACTTCATGGCGATGGGGATGGCGCGAGCGGATATGAAGAAGAACTCTCTTCTCCACGAGCGAAGACTCCGCTCGGTGGTACAAATCTTTAAACCCTTGATACGGGTTGTAAGAGTGTACCACCCCTGGATGCACCTCCAAGTGTAGAAGGTCATCAGACGGTCAACGAGGGGCTCAAGGCCCAGTATCCGGCACACCCACTCAAAGTGCCGGACCTTGGCAATGGCCATGGGGTGCACCTCTGTCAGGTGCACACCGTGCCTCTCCAGAACACGGTACACAAACTTTGTCAACGGAAACCTAAGGTTTCCGTAGACAAAGAATGCAGCATAAACCCCGATCTTGCCACTAGGGGCATCGTACACAGTATGGTGGGGTTCAGGAAACTCAGGCTCGAGAGACTCGAGCATGAACTTCCTGACGATATACTGGTACAGATCGACAGGAAGAGAGCACTGGCATTCGCCAGCAGTCTTCTGGTCATCAGCATCATGAGAAGGCATAGTGGAAGAAAGATGAAAAGAGATTTCAGGGTAATGCTTTACTGAACAGAAAAATTCACCGGAAATTACTTGAGAAGAAGAGATGAAAGTGAAAAGTGTGAATTGCAAATAACCCTCTCCCCCTTTATATACTAATCGCAATTAATGCGGTGAATTTAATGCGAAGGAGAGAGAAATCGAAGGTGCAATGAAACTATGACACGTGGCAAAAAGCAGACTGGCAACAGCTGTTGACAGGACGTGTGCCAATAATTTCGCGGCCACGCGCCCGAAAAATCGCGCCCATGCGCCTGAAAAAGCGTCTGGAATGACCATATAATGTCACGTCACCATAACTTCCTGCACGTCCTGACAGTCAGAAGAAACCGTCGCGCGACGTTTCAGAGGTTTGGACTGTTCCTATCTTTCCACCAACCTTTCGAATTTCAAAATTCAAAATTTAAAAAGAAGCGGGAAAATACCCCCTTACCTTGGCAAACAAGTAACCATAAGACGGATGCGGGTACAGTATTAAGGCAAAACCCTTCACATACCTAGCACCCGCAGGGAATTGAAGCCAAGAAAACCTTGGCGAACAAGTAACCATAAGACGGATGCGGGTACAGTGTAAAGGCAAAACCCTTCACATACCTAGCACCCGCAGGGAATTGAAGCCAAGAAAACCTTGGCGAACAAGTAACCATAAGACGGATGCGGGTACAGTGTTAAGGCAAAACCCTTCACATACCTAGCACCCGCAGGGAATTGAAGCCAAGTACCTCGGCAACCAAGTAACTATAAGACAGGTGCGGGTACAGTGTAAAGGCAAAACCCTTCACATACCTAGCACCCGCAGGGAATGGACGCCAGGAATACCTTGGAAGTAAAGTAACCATAAGACGGATGCAGGTACAGTGTAAAGGCAAAACCCTTCACATACCTAGCACCCGCTGAGAATTGAAACCAGGAAGGATCTTCTGGGCAATGCTTGTGAAAACGGAAATAATATCCCCGCATAGCGGGAACATCGAGTACTACGTTGTTTGAGGCTCCAAGATGGAATTGGTGGTTTAAACATAATTGATCACTATGTTCAAAAAACTACCAGAACCACAGGGAGAATCCACACAACTGGGACTCAATGCTCCTGACTTGCGAGGAGGATACAGACCTACCCGCATCATACCCAAAGACCAAGCAGGAAACTCGGGCATTTCTGCAAGTGACAAGGACTTCCCATGGAAAACCTTACAAAACCCTTTTCAAAACCCCTTTTAAGTCCAAAAGTTCACCTCACTTTATTAAACACGCATGAGAAGAACATTGGACTGGGGGGACTTGAAGAGGTAGGTCCCAGCAGAGTCCAGTTAAACCCGCAAGACTCACCTTAAACAGGGACGTCTGCGCAGAGACCAACTGGATCCGCAGGACCAACCATGCTCAGAGAAGTGACGTCCTTACGCGCAGTATGCAAGCTGGTCCCGCAGGAAATGCCTCCCATGGTGAAGGACTCCGCCTGTTCCCGCAGCCTCGGATACAAGCCATGAGTGAAGGCCACCCGCGCAGCATGGCTACACGCACTAGGCACTTAACTCTCTCCAGTGTCACCTGAAGGAATGAGCAAAGGCGGGAGGGGGAAAACTCCCGCCTAAATGAGCCAGTCCGTATGATGGAGGATCTTTTGTGTGATACCTGACGAGGTACAGACAAAAGATCTGACCAAGAATGCGACAGCTCACTGACAGCAGCATGGCAGACAGCACGCCACAGCACTGTGACCAATAGCCGCCGCCTACCCACCAACTCCTGCCATACCACGTGCCTAGCCTGTTGTTGGCAGAAGAGGAAGAGTGCACGACACGCCTGCTCTGTGTCAGCCGCTACCTATCCACCACTCACAGGCAGGGCACGTGCATAGGTTACAGTTGGTAGCGTGTTGGGCCGGCTAAACCCCTTGGAAACCTACCTTCGGCTATAAATACCCCAAATGGTATGACCATCTCATCTTATCAGATCCTATCATATTATCATCATATATACCTGATATCTGCTCTAGCAATCTCTTAATATACTTTTATATTTAAAGAGCAATCTAGTCTGATTCTCACGCCGGAGGGTGGTCACAAGGAGGAACCCCCCCCTTCTCAGTGACGAGCTCACGGTGTCTGTTTTGCAGGTTATCAGAAGAACCATCTTCCAAGGGTCTAACCCCTCGTGGGAAACAGCTCTCCAACCCCTAGGTTACCAGTAATCGGTCGGGGTTCGACTGGTGTTTCTTCACTAGTTTAGTTTTAAGTTTTCCGACTTTTAATCATTTTTAATCATTTGTAGCGTAGACGCAAATATGTTCCGTGTGATGCACCGATATCTTATGAACTCTAATGGGACTAACTAGTAAGGATTTCATGATCAAGTAGTTGAAGGTTCAAATTTAGATAGCATACGCGCATTCGTAATATTTTCAATACGCCAACGATAAAGTTTTAACATGTTGTGACTAAATTTTTATGTTAATAACCGAACTACTTTGATACCTAATTCCAATAACTTGTGCGGAAACCAATTCATCATATGCAATAGATAAGAGCCATTTTGAAATGTATTGTGTATTTTTTTTCCTTTAGTAAATAATGATTAATGAACGACAAAATGTTATGTGAAACCTTGTTGGAGAACATCCGAAATAAGAAGATATATCATATATGAATGTAGTTGACTTGTACATAGGAGATTTTATATATGTAAGACTATAAGTAGTGGTTTTGACGTCCCTGACAAATGAAAGATTCTCATTGGCTGATTAACAGAGTTCAAAAGTACTCCTCTCTCGTGCCTCCTGCTAACACTCTCACGAAGGTGCCGTGCTCTTTGCCTTGACGCCCATGACGTGATGTTTAACGCTGATCTAGCTAGTGGCTTGACTTCTTCCACTAGACATAGTACAAGCAAAGATGTGCATTAGAAGAGGAGATCTAGGGTGGGATTTAGGAAAGTGACCTTTGAGATACACCCCAAAACAATATATGTGAAAAGGACTTTTGAGGGCTTCTTTGGTAGCAGACAACATGACCCCACCACTCCCTCAACTATCAAACAAACATCTTTTAGACCCCTGTAGTGTATCTTCTTCTTTTTCTTTCTCGTTTGCTTCAGATAAGAAAAGGCATCCACTTCCAATAAGGACAAATTTTTGATTAACTACTTTTTCTATTGCTCAACTTGAAATATATATTAATTAGTTGCTACCCATAAAATGTTACATCAACCACTTTAAATATTCAACTTTTACAAAAATCAGGGTTTATTTTTTACTTGAGTGGGTTTCCTTTATTTGTTTACATGTATGGTTACGCTCAATTCAAGTTTAATGACTTTAGATTATAATTTAAAACGCATAAACATACACAGGGGTGTCATGTAATGCCGGTAGATTATTTGTGTGTATTCTAATATAAGACATTTTTTATTTGTTTCTTACGTGTTTAACAATCGAGTAATATCAATTTACTAAACATTTTTAAGTAATAATAAGAGGAAAAATTAATCATGGCTACCTACGTTGTCGAACATTAACTTTTTTTTTTTGAACGTCAATTTTCATTATTGCAATGTGTCGCAAGTTGCTAAAAGCTAGAAACACCACACATTATAAGGCATCAAAAGAATTTATTGAGTAATAATAATTTTAGTCAAAGAAATACATATCCTAAATATTAGAAGTGATATAATGAGCTAAAATGATGTTTCGACACTTCTTTCTTTCTTTTTAATAAGTAATATATCAATTAAATTTGACAATAAAAAATATCATAACATTAAACTCTTCAATTGTATATTGAAATATTTTAAAACGTTATGAGTTTTCAAATAAACTTTTCTGTACGTTTTGTAATCAAGAAAATAAATAGTAATGTATTCGTAACTATTTATTAAGAACAACTCGACCGAATTCCATGAAGATAGAGAGCAGAAGAATTCAATAAAAACAATGTATTCAATGAATATACAATCCTCCATTTCAAGGCCCATTTAGGATAAATGGGCTCCTATTTATCTACTACACATTTTAAGGCCCATCACTACAAAATAAAGGTTTTATTTACATTAAATTCGTTGTTTTTATTGAATTTATTTGACGCTTTTTAACGGCCAACGAATCCAATTTCCGATTTTGAAAAAAACCCTCATCTAAGGCCAACGCTCGTGAACGCTCGCCCGAATTCACGAAAATGTTGTGAGATAAAACCCGTTCAATTCAAGTAACCAACTAGTGAATATCACATGCTTGCCTAGTCTCCCATCACCACCTAATGTCGCCGAAACTAATGATGGGGAAAAAATCGAATCTGGGTCACATAGAACACAGAGTCTCTTTCTTACCACTCCACCATCAGCTTGTCGACATTGAATTTATTAGATGTTATTGTATGTTTTGCCTCATGAAATAAAAAAAAAATTACGTGACATTAAAGTTCAAAGTGTTTATAAAATTGAACATATGTTGATTTTAATGCATACAAATACAATACAAGTAAATGCGGCTGGTTTAATAGAGGCTCATATAACCACATTGGCACGAATTCGACGTTCACTCCATCTTACTTCCTACTCTACTAATAATCAAAAACCATCTATTCATCTTATATCACATGTCCTTTAGCTCCTTTCAACTTCTATGTGGCAACTTTTTACTCCCTCAAATTGTCATTTGTCATTTAACTCCAACTTAAAAAATTAAACCTTTGGATTCACCATATTTAATTAAGATTAACACTAAGGGATACACAAATGAGGATATCGAAATAGAAACCCGTTATAAGACTATGTGTAGTGGAGGGGCTACAAATGGGGGCGAATTGTGACACGTGTCGCCCAATCAGCAAGGGGTGAGAATTTGTTTTTGGGGTGTAATGGTGTAGGGGCTACAAATTGGGTCCACAACATCTTTTTTTATTATTTTCTTTTTATAATTAAACTTATTAAATAAAAACCAATTTCTTCAAATAATTAAATAAAAATGTATTAAAATTAAAAAGAAATACAAAAAAAATACATAACTAAAAAAAATACATAACTAAAAATATAAAAAAACGGGCGTACATGTTTAGGTTCGGGTCGGGAAATTGAAACGGATAGCTCGGTTGGTTTAGGTTCATCAGGTTCCATTGTAAGTTCACGTTCGGTTGGTTTTGCGAACCATGGTGTTGACCGAAAGGAGGGAATGCGTGGTTCGGGTTGTTTCTAGGATTCATTTTGCATATACATATATATATACACACACAACATATATACATATACATATACATATACATATACATATACATATACATATACATATACATATACATATACATATACATATCACACACAACATATACACATATATATATACATATATACACACACACAACATATATACATATACATATATATAAACTTATCTCCTCCGGGTGACGAATAACCCACACCTCCGCCCAAATCACCCCAATTCGCCTCTTTCTTGCGCCCGCTACACATGGCCTAAATAGAAAACCACTTGAATTCGATACAAACCTCCTTAATGTCTTGTACGATTCATGACATGTATTAAATCCCATTACCTTAATGTTAATGGTGGCGAGTAAGGAATACCAGAAATGATGTTTTTGGGCTAGAAATCATCCTTAGCCCGTTGTCTGAAACTAGATAGCCCAAACACGTCATTTCTAGCACAAGGAAGTTACACTTGGATAAGTTGGTAAATAGTTTTTGTTCTTATAATACATTGAGACATGGCTAAGGAGTTTTTGTTCCTTCGGGGTGTTAACAAGAACAAGAGGTTATCAAAATAGACTACCGAAAATTTTACCTGTAAAATCATGAAAAATCCGGTTTAAAAGTTTCATAAATGTACCTGGCACATATGAGAGTCCAAACGGCTTGACTATCCACTAATACAACCCGTCACATTTATAAAAAATGTGTGCGCCCTAGTTTATTTTGTTTTTCAATTTTTACAAAACTTGTTTAATAACTTCTTTATGAGATGAGATATAAACATACACAAATACTTGGACGTGACAAATACTTCAAATTTTCGGAATCGATCATCTAGAGTTCATCCCTACTTCTATTCTTATAGACGAAAATAGATATAAGAGGAAAAGGTAGCACATGTATCGATCAACCGGTATAGGCAGTTCCTGGACCCGATTTGTTGTCTACAAACCGGTATAGGCCCAATAACGTGACAAACTAGTACTAGGCTACTACCCTTGAACATTATTGGGCTCAAGCGATACATCTTTTATTTGACTTGCATTGTATTTAATATTTGTCATAATAGTTATTATAGTTTAAACCCTTTTTTAGTATTTTAGAAATATAATAATGATGTGATGTGAAGTATTTTTCTATGAGTAAATGTGGTATGATGCAAACAAGGAGCACATCAAGTAGATGCCGTATTATGTATTTTTCATCTATTTGTTTAAATGAGTTATATTCTCATCAAATTTGGAAGAATGAAAGTTTGGTATATGCCAAGATATAGACATCACTAGTCTTTTAAGTATGCAAAAAAGAATAATAATAATAATATTATTTTATATATTTTATAAACTAATGATTGAGTTGTTTTATTGTACACACACCAATAAATTCCTTTAAGACAGCTAAACATCAAAATTTTAATTCTATTTTATCTTCCTTGGATCAGAGTTCCAAGTGTGTGTTTTGGCGTATTTATAATCAAGTCCTTTTCATCTATAAAAATAAAATTCATAAGAAATGATGTACATTATGTTTTAAAATATGTACTTTCTTTTTATAAGATGGAAAGTTTATATTAAAAAAAACAGAAATATGAAATTTAAATAGCTTAAATAAGTACTACTAAAACGTAAATATTGATAAGTAATATGCTAGTGCATTTCGGTAAATGTTGATAAGTAATATGCTAGTACATTTCGTAGGCAATTCATCAATAAACATAACATTGGAAATCACTTGAAAAGATCTGTTGGTAATTCTTTATTCATGTCATGTTTTCTACGAAGTGCCACTGTATAAGACTCCTGATAGATTCTTTCGTTGTTGAAATCCTCTGTTTTATGGTTGTTCGGCTTCCATTTTTCATCAAATTTAACTTAACCGTTCAACAAACATCCTCTGTATTATGGTGGTTCGGCTCACACATTGTACCATAAGTGATTACACATTAGAGTTTAGTCAATCTTTTGATGTCATTATATGAGACCAAAACAAAGGTTTGGCATCTTTTAAGCACATGGTCAAGTGTTTGTTTTGCATGAAACTTATATAAAAAGGGAATTTTATTGAAGTAAGAGAATTCCTTTGCATATAAATTCCAAATAATATATGTTTAACATTTTCTGTTCATTATGTCTTTTAGCCCTTGTTCCTCTAGTTAAGGAATCAACCTCAAAATTCCCCATCCTTAAATAAATGCGTTCTGGCTACAAGGACGGTACATATAGAGGTGCACAAACCGGTTTTTTTAAAAAAACCGGTTTTTTGCTGTCAAAACCCTAACCGGTCTAACCGGTTAGGACCGGTTTAGAAACCGGTTAGAACCGGTTTTTTTATTAACCGGTTTTTTTTTTTTTTTTTTTTTTTAAATTTCGCGGTTTCAAATACGAATATTTGTTTTTTATATTTTGTACTTAATGAAGACCATTATTTTTTCACAGTATAAACAAACCGGTAACTACAAGGCAAAACGGTAACTACAAGGCAAAACGGTAACTACAAGAAGCCATTCTTTGCTTTCGTTGTTAGGGTTCTTTGCTTGGAAGATGAGTATGAGTGTGTGTTGGTGAATGTGTTTTCAACAAACCAAAGATTAAAAACACATAACTTTCATTTATAGTTTTTACATTAAAAATACAAACATTAAATCGTTATCGCATATTCGTAACTCAAAAATACAAACATTAAATCATTAACACTGAAGAAATCTCTGCCAAGAACTGTTGTTCATGATTTAACTCAAAAATACAAAACATTAAATCGTGAACTAGCAGATGCTCCTGTTGTTCCCAATCGCAGTTTGTTCATGATTTGCCTCCATGTTTGCTGTTTCTTTAACTAAATTAGAAAAATCCAAATCAACAAGTAAATAAGAGCACATATTAGGAAAAAGAATGCTTAGACACGATTACATGAACAACTTGCTGTTTCTTACTCATGATTTGCCTCCATGTTTGCTGTTTTTTTAACTAATTTTCTTCGCTACCCGATCCCGAGCTATTTCTTAGGTAATCGTCGTACGCGGCTTCTTCATCGGTCATTGGTTGAGTGTGTCCTTCATTGACCTCGTCTTCATACAAGCCCGCTTCATACTCCATTTCCCCCTCGAGTGAGCGTTAATGTTGTGCCCTATCTAAAGAGTCCAAGTAATCCTTGTAGCAAATCGACATCTCTATAGCTGGTGCAGTGAGTCGAGTCCTCCTAATCGATATAACCCTGCCAGAAACAGAAAAAGCAGACTCCGAAGCTACCGTGGAAGCTTGGACCGTTAGTAAATCTTTGGCCATGGCGGCGAGGATCGGAAACTCATCCTCCTTACCTCTCCACCAAGCCAGCAAATCAAGACTTCTAAATTCATCCGGAGTCATGTGTTTCACAAAGTTGGTACCACCATACCTTCCAAGTTCACTGCTTGGGGTGTTTACCTTTTGACGTTTACCGGCGTCTTCCCAAATCATGTAGTACATCCCCATTTCAAGGTCGGTTTGGGATTGGGATTGGGCAACAGCTCTTAACGAGTCATGAATTTGGGAAGACGACCCGTATTTTGTAAGGTAGACATCATACATGTTTGACAAGGTGGTGTTGAAAGCATTCTTTAAAGTTTGGCTATAATAGGGGTTTTGATCGTCGTTTAACCCTAGCTCATCACAAATTTTTTCTATTAAAGCTTCAACACCACCAACATTGATGCAAGGGTTTAACGCAGCAGCACATGTCAAAACAGCGGGTAGTTCTTGAACATATTTTCTAAATTTTTCTTTCATTTTTACACCCATATCAAAATAAGGTGCACCCCTACAATGAAGTTCACTCAACTTTGTGCACATGACAGCAATTTTTGGTAAAGCAATGGGGCTTGTTGGATAGTAAACCCCGGATAAACTAGTTGTGCAAGATTTAAAAATTTGAAGGACCTCCGTAACGATCTCAATCAATAACCATTTTCTAGGATCGTACGGTGCACATTTACCCCTACTTGACAAAATTTGATGAAACGCAATTAATTATTCTTTTTATTGGATGGCTTTCTCAAACATATTACAAGTCGAGTTCCATCTTGTTGGACAATCTCAATTTGGCCCCAACCATTGACAATTAGCTTCTACACAAAATTTTTTTGTATCTTGAAAATGTTTTATTGTTGCTAAAAACATCTCGTAACATTCTTTTAAAATTGTTTCTTTGCGTTTCGATCACGTTTAACCCATCTTGCACGGCCAAGTTGATAATATGTGCAATGCATCGGCTATGAAAAAACGCTCCATCACAAATAGGTTTATACTTTAATTTTAAATGGCCAACCGCGGCCGTATTGTTGGACGCGTTATCAAACGAAATTGAAAAGATTTTATGTTCAATCTTGTATTGTCGAATGACTTTATCCAAGATTTGAAAAATATTTCTACCCGTGTGCGGGTAATCAAACAATTGAAACGCAACGGTTCGTTTCATCATTTGCCACGACTCGGGGTCAACCCAATGAGCCGTCACACAAATGTATGAGTCGGGCGAACCATGAGGTACCGAACACACATCCGTTGTTAAGTTTACACCAGTTTGTAAGTTTGAAAAGTATGAAATTAGTTCGGATTTAGCGTTTTTCCATGCTTTAAGACAATCTCTTCTAAGGGTCGAACGACTTACGTGTTGGTAGCGTGGTTGAACATAGTTTTGCATCATCTCCGTGAATTGAGGGTTGTCGAAGTGGTTGAAATGAAGTGTTTGTTGAATCACAAAGTTTGAAAACTGTTGACGTACCGCTTCAACGTCGTACGTAAACACCGCTCCTTGATTCGTCATCTCCGGCTGCGAACTACTTCCCGATTCGTCCTTCAAGGCCTTGCAAAAGGGCCTTTGTACATGCGCTTTTAAAGTGGAGTTTGCATCTTTGCCATAAAACTTCAAACAATGTTTGCATCGAGCTTTTTGGCTACCGTTAGACATTTCGCATAGGTCGAAATGTTGCCAAACATCATGGTTTCGTTTCGTGGGGATGACCCGAACGACCGTTTCTCCCGTGTTCGAGGCACCCATGTTGACGGAAGAAGCAGCACTTTGGGAGGCCATGATAATCGACTACGAAATAAGAGTGGTATACTATAGTATGAAATAAACGACTACGAAATAAGAGCGTATGGAGTGGTAATGTGGTATAATTGAGCGTGAGATAACAAAATAATCGCGTATGAAATAAACGTTTAGAGCGTTTGGAGTTGTATAATCGAGTGTGATCTAACCAATACCCAACCTAAACTATATATAGATGTTTGTGGGGGTAAAATGGTAAAAAAAAAAAAAAAACGGTCCAAAAACAAAAAAAACGAGCATATAGCCGTTATACAACGTTCAAAAACCGGTTTTTAACCGGTTATGGAGAAACCGGTTAACCGGTTTTTCCACAACGGTCAAAAACCGGTTTTTTTATAAACCGGTTAACCGGTTTTTCCATAACCGGTTAAAAAAAAAACCGGTTTTTCCATTAACCGGTTCGTTAACCGGTTTTGGATCTAGAACTTGTAACCGAAAGACGAACCGGCGGTTTGTAAACCGGTCAAACCGGTTTTTTAAAAACCGGTTTTCGTAAAAACCGGTTTCCGGTTTAAACCGGTAAACCGGTACCCCAACCGGTTTTTTTGGCCATCTCTAGGTACATATGTTTAAATATATGATCAAAAATGCGATCAATGATGCGTGTGTGTGTATATATATATATATATATAGGGGAGAGATATTTTGAGAACTTGATGAGTTGTAAGAACTTTAAGAACTCAATTATGGACCACACATTTAATTAAATGAGTTTGAATATGTGGCTGTGATTAAATTTGATTAAAAAATGAATGAGGAGAGAGAATAAGTATTTTTGTTGATTACACAAGTTTAAACTTTAGTTACACATGTGTAAAAATCGATTCAGTGTGTAAAAAATTACGGTAAATTTTTGTACATTACTTACACTTACGTATTACACATGTGTAAAAAAAATTTGAAAAAAAATTGTTACGTTGAGTTATTTCGAGTTCTTAAAGCTCAAAGCGGTTCTCAAAAGAAATCAATCCTATATATATATATATATATATATATATATATATATAGAGAGAGAGAGAGAGAGAATGATTCAAATAAAAAACAGTTGTTTTGTGAGAAATGTGAGAAAACTTTAAAATAAAGCACACCACCTAAATATGACACTATACCATGTAAATAGGAAACTATACGGTTTTTAAAAACTACCAATCTCAATTACTAGATCCTAGATCCAAGAGTTTAGATTTATTCTTATGTTTCTCACAAAACTATTGTTTTTTACGTTAACCCTACCACATATATATATATATATATATATATTAATTTTGCCGCGTGACTCTATTTACTTATTACACATATATGGTTGAAGAAGTTATGTCTGAAAGTATATATGAGACGAACTATACATGATCTACATGAGACGAATCGCTAAAAGCTCATTATGAATCCAAGCTTAAACGAGCTCAGATCCATACTCGAGCTTATATGAAAGTTCTTTTACTAAATGAGTTTATTCTCAAGCTTTACTTATTTCACTAGGCTAACTAGCTAAAACAAGCCAAAAGAGTCTATTATTTATCATATTATATATATATAAAGTTTTAAAAAATATAATTAAATAATATGTATTTGGGTTTATATAAAAGTTATAATTAATTATATATATATAAATAAATAATTAAGTAGATAAAAACGAATATATAAGGCGAATCAAATTTAGCATGAAAATTTACTCGTGTACTCGGTTCAAGGTTGAGAAATGAAATCTATGATGCATAAGCATTCATAGGCTTTCATGTGATGCTCCCGTTTAGGTGCCATTTGATCCGGGAATTGGATTATGAAACAGGTTGATTGGGTTCGAAAGAGAAGGATGTAAGCCAAGAGAAGGGGGGGGGGGGTCAACGTTGGTGTGGGTCGAGGGTTCAAGGATCGAGGAGGGAAGCCAGATGAAGAAAGATATTTTTCTCTTTAACTAACTTTTGTTATATCCTAATATGTTATGTTTATCTTGCTTTTAACTTTAGTTTTCGAATTGTTTAGTTTATGTAGGGTTTGTTTTGTTTAGTGAGATAGTTCTTGGTGATAACTTATAAACACTGGAAGTTTTAAGCTTGTCGACCAAATCATCTAATTTAGTCATTTGTAACAAACTATAGTTGTGATTAAAGACATTTAAATATGTTATCACGTGTACATCAAATGAGCCAAAATCAAGCATAGTCAAGCCCCAACTCGACTCATATCATTTACACCTCCAGTTGTGTCACATAAAATGAAGAATATAATGACACAACTCCAAAATGGCAATATTAATAGATATTGTAATTAGCAAAAAATGTTAAAACTTGTATTTGTGTTTATGATTTAAAACAACAGGAATTTGTGTTTATCTCACCGTACTGTCGAGTCTTAGAGCATTGACCTTAAATGAAGTTTTCCCAAAATCAAAAGACGAATATATTCAGATACGATGAATTTAATAAGTTGTTCATTTGAAGGATTTTGTTAATTTTAAAAATATAAAAAAAATTAGAATTTGGATGAATATTAAAGGCATGTGCATGTGCATGTGCATGTGCATGTGCATGTGCATGTGCATGTGCATGTGCATTATTTAATGAAGTTAAAATGCATGGAATAGTGAGGGGATAAAGGGAGTCGGCTTTATTCTGCGACTCCTTTTTGTGCGTAGTACTGAAAGTTTGTAAACATCGAGAAGTTATATTACAAAAGTAAGAATTAAAGAAAATTTTATAGGGTTGTAGGTATGCTTAAATTGGCATTATTGGGGGGTCTCTCTCTTTGTGCCTTTCTGGCATACAAGATCTCCCTATATCAATTGCCTGGATAAAATGTGGCCTGGTTATCATTGGAGCTATCATGCTAACTTTGACTTCTTAATTTTAGGTCTCAATCTTACAAAATTGTATTTAGAATACCTTTAAATATTCTTAATTTAAAAGGAGCCCAAACTTTTCTTGAGTATTCTTTAATACCTTCAAATTATGTTAATGAAGTTTTTATAACATAGAGTGTTTTGAATGTTGTGAGCGAATAATATAGAAAATGTGATTTTTTATATATATTAAAAGTTCTCATAGCATCGAAAATTTATTTTTAATTAATACTTTTTGAAAATGATTGTGAGTAGAAAAGAGATAAAATGTAATGATAAATGTATAGAGAGAAGGGATAAGAATTATAGAAGTATAAAGGGAGGGTTAATGATTTTTAAAGTTGATATTTTGGTTTGAATGCATTTATTAATTATTTTATAACCTTTTATTTTGCCAATATAAATGAACCGAATTATAAAAATTGATAAAAGAAAATATAGATGAGCAAAGGCAGTTTTGCCACAAGCGAAAGGAGAATTGACAGGGAATGTCTATATCATGATCTTGATGTAGCCCACACAAGTCGAATGTCGCAGAATGGGAAGATATGGAAAATTTTAAGGGGTTTGAGTTGTCCTTGTAAATGCTTGGTGGCATGGTCGATAGGTCAATTAAGGTGGGGTGTCCAAAGAGCCTAATGGTCTAGAATGTACAATACTACCACTCAATCTGAAAACAATAATAGCTATATGAAGAAACGTGGATCTACTCACTGGTAGCAGATCTACTTTCCTCGGGTGTGATTATACTATTTCACCGATGGTTCTTCTGGATCTGTGTTCTTCCACCTACAAAATGAACAGCGCCGTTACTTACCCCTCAGAAAGGGACAGAGGGGTCCTCTTTGGGGTAACCCTCCGGCGTGAGAATCAGTATATTTGTGGAGAAGATAATAATGTGTGTAAGAGAATCTCCAGAGTATTGCTGAATAGCTGAATACCCTCTGATTGTGAGACTGTCTATTTTGTCTGTAACTGATTGTGAGTGAATGTAATTCAATATGATTGAATGTGATATCACTGCTTGTAACTGTCAATGATTGAGTATGAATGTGTCATCAAAGTGGAGTTGATGCTGTATTTATAGTGCTAGGGTTACCACCGGTTGGGCTCAACCTCGTTGGCTTCCTCCAATCGCACTGCGCCACATGTCCTCTGGGACACCTGGCGCTTTCTCGTTGGTTGTAATCACGTGGCAACACATGTGTCATGCTGAGTTGTCGACCTTTCATTTGGCAGCTGTCAACATCAGCATATTCTTACTCCTTAAAAAGATGCCTTCTGGAAGGTTGTCTGACGTGCACAATCAAGGTTGCCCTAATCCTGATTTGGATAAGGACGAGGTTGATTATGCGCACGTGTGATATGCGCCCATCCTGAGGATGCGCGAGGTCTTCTCTTTATTCTCACGCGCAGATATTTCATGCGCAGATGTGATATGCACGAGCATGTGATATGCGCCGCGCGCTGATGCGCTGCGCGCATATGTGATGCGCGAGCATGTGTGTCTGGGCAGATGTGATATGCACGAGCATGTGATATGCGCCGCGCGCTGATGCGCCGCGCGCATATGTGATGCGCGAGCATATGTGTGCCTGGGCATATGATGCCTGAGCATGTTTTGTATGCGCCATGCGCATAGGTTTTGGCTTTGTGCCTTCATAATGTCTTTATCTTGTGGGTTGACCCGCCTTGCTCGGTGTTGAGGCGGGTACATACCTCTTCAAGCCCCCCCAGTCTAATGTGTGTCTTATCTCGCGCGAGCGCGGTAAGATGGATATTAGACTTACTGATTTGGTCTTTTAAAGGGGTTTTTGTCGTTTTATTGGTTGTTTCCATCGTTGCGCGAAGTTCTATCCATTTGGTTGAAAACGAAGGGTTGAAAACGAAGGGTCCGAACACGTGGTTAGTTGGTGGTGACGTGCGCCGTAAACATGTCAGACGTTTCGTGTGCTCGAGGTGCTACAGTTGCCTTTCACGTCCCCTCACACAGCTGTCTTGAACACGTGTCGCGCTCGCATTGGTTAGCACCTGCGAGTGGGGGCGCGTCTCTGCTCCGTGGCAGGTCCGTTATGTTTTTATGTCCCCTCAACAGTGTTAGGGACACGTGCCGCGCCCTCGTTGGCTTACACCTGCGAGTGGGGGCGCGTGAAATCCCATCAGTTACCACTTTTCTCTCTCCTGGGCCTATAAAAGCAGGCCCTTAGGAAATTTTTATCTTCATCTTCATTGTTTCAAATTTTCTATTTTCTGCCTTCCATATTCTGAATTGAGTATATTCATCTTTTCGATTTTTCGATTATCTGCTGCTGCAGTTGTATGTCTGATAGTTCAGACTCGTCTAGCCCCTCAATCACCTCTGTTGCCTCTCGAAGACGCCGTGTGAAGTCTGTGGTGATGTCGACATTGAAGCAAAAGGGGAAAGGGAAGAGGGTTGTTGAGACCACATCGGAGGAAGTAGGGAGGACCAAGGCCACCAAAAGGTGGAATGAAATCCTCTGCAAATTGAAGCAGGCCGATCTCGACAACCTCATCGCCTCTCAGGGCTTTCCCACCCTGTTTGGCTGCATGTTGCCTAGGTCCGGGCAAACGGCGGCGGACCCGCCTGCCGGCTATATATCCCTATATAGCCACTTTTTCACCCACTGCAACCTTCGTCTCCCGATAACAAGGTTTGTGGGTGCACTGCTGAAGTTCTATGGGATTCATATATCCCAAGTCCATCCGTTTGGACTCGTGCGCGTGACTCACTTTGAGTTCATGTGCAAATCCCAGCGCGAGGAACCCACTCCTCGGCGCTTTCAATATTTTTACAAGCCCAAGATCCAGGACAATTGGATCTCTTTCATTCCTCGCAGTCAGAAGGTGAAGTGCTCCACTGTTTCATTCAAGAGCCTTCATGACTGGTCTGAGAGGTTCTTTTACATAAGGGCTGGTGTGATCCCCATCCGTATGACCATGCGCTCTATCTCTTCTGCGCCTGCGGATGAGGGTGTCCTCAAGAACCCAACTGGCGCCTGGGTTAAGAAACTGACCGCCGAACCATCCCCCGCGAAGAAAATTTGCGAGGAGGCGCTGGTGGGGGTCGGCATGAGTAAGCTATGGGCCGACAGCGCGCTTGAGCCCGTTATCCAAGTCGACGGGTTGTGTAAGTTTATTTCATTGCTTTATTTATTTTTTCTGCGCGAACATAATTCTTTTGCTGATATCACTTGACTTGTTTTTGCGCAGTCACCAAGGATTATGTCCTTGCCGCTTATGATGAACAAGTGGAGGGTGGCTCCGTCGCGCTTGGCGCTGGGGAGGTTGGTTTCCCAGATCGCTTCGATGACATGTTCATCCCAGTGGATCTGGAATTTGACTTTGACAGTGACGCGCCTGGTAAGCCTTCGCACTTATGCTCATTCCTTTAGAATACCCAAGTTTATTAACAGTTCTGTTGGTTGTTTTTGCAGATGCGCTTGAAAACTACGAGCTGGAGCTCGCGGAAGAGGAGGGGGAGGAAGAGGAGGCGCCCCTACTAAAGCGCAAAGCTAAGGGGAAATCTGGCGCAGGGGCCAGTAAGAAACAGAAGAAAAATGACACCCCTGTTGCTCATCCCCATGCTCAAACGAAGGGACCTAAGAAAACCCAGGTGTTTACCACCAAGGTTTCTTTAGCTTCCCTGCCTGTGAGAGTGGGCAGACCTCCTGTCCACTTGAGGTATGGTGGCGTCACCTCCTCCGTTCGCGCGGCTGAAGAGAGAAGCAGTGCCGCGCCTGCAACAGGTATACTTTGTTTATCTTCATCTGGCTGAATTGTTATTAAACCTTTGCTCCTTTGAATGTTTGCAGAACCGGCGACGGTAGCAGATCAGCCACAGGCGCCACAAGGTGCTGAGGCTGCGCCGGGGGCTGCTTCGGAGTCCCCTGTTCTACCCTCTGAAAAGGGTAGAATGAACTTTATGGCGATGTTCGCCGCGCGAAAAGAATTGCGCCAAGGTATGTTTTGCACACTTGTCTTCTTTATTTTTCTTTTGGATTCAGTCATAAACCATTTTTCCTTGTTGATTTGTTCATAGGAGTTGTAGCTGGCGTACAAGTTGCTGGCGACACTCCTGGCGCCGTTGGCGGCGCCGCTGGTTCTGGTCCTGCTCCTGCTAGTGCTGATTCTCCCTTCATTGGGGTTACAAAGGAGCAGGAAGCCGTATTGCGCGCCGAACTGGCGGCGTCGAGACCTCCCTCGCCTCCTCCTACGCGCAGCCCTCTCTGCGAGGCTGGTTTGGAGCCCCCCAGATCGCAGGAGAAGAGGCCTATTCAAGAAGATGAGGAGGATGAGGGGGCTCAAGCTGAGGACTCCTTGGGAGACCGCGCCAGCCCTGCGATGCCACAAGTCTTCGCAGCGCATACTTCTGGTGGGGCTTGCGCTGACTTTTCTGCTTCATCCCCGCAGGTATGTTTTAATTTGTTGCTCCGCTGCGCGTACCTCCATATAAGTATGTTTATGACTTAGAACATTTCTTGTGTTTTGTAGGAAGGAGACCACGTTTATCGCCCGAGATGGAATATTAATGAAGACAGTTCCTTCCAATCCATGGGCGTATGCGAGGACTTCTGGGCTCATGCCGTGCCTCCTACTGAAAGGAGGTATCAGGAGGAGCGCACCCGCGCTGACTTGCTCAACGATCACATTTTCGCTGGGTCAGCTTTCTTTGCTGCCTCCCAAGAGCTTCATCGCGATTATATTAAAGTACGCGATGCTCTTGTGGCAGCCCAGCAAGAGGCTAAGGTGGCTGCCTGGAACCTTTCTGATGCTCGCGCACGAGCTGAGAAACTCCAGGCGGAGCTCAGCGAAAACCGAGCAAGCGCCAACACCGCCTATATTAAGCGCGGGCATGAGCTCCAAGCTGCGCGGGAGAAGCAGCAGTTGGCGGAGGCCGAAGTTGCCAAGTACGCGCGTAGAGTGCGTGTCTTGGAACAGCAGGCTGAGGCGCGTGACCAAGCTATCGTCCAGAGTATCACTGAAAAATCATCACTGGAGAGCGAGGTTGCGCGCCTGAAGAGGGAGTTGGCGGCCGCGCAGGCCGATAGAGATGAGGCCTTGGCGACGGCGGCGTCCAGCCAGGAAGCACTTGGTGCTGCGCAGGCGGAGAAAGAAAAAATTTTGGCGGCAGCAGCGTCTGATAAGGAGGAGCTAAAAAAGACTAAGGAAACTGTTGAGTTATTAAACTCCCAGTTTCCTGTCCTCGAGACGTCTGTTGCTGGCCTCGCGCAAGATCGCCAATGGCTGGTGTCACAGGGCATAACTCGCTGCGCTTTGGCGATGAAATATTCCGCCGAGTTTCAGGCCCTTGTGATGGACTGCAATGCCGCCGCGCGCTTGGTGGGCCGAGCTGAAGGGTTTACGGATGGGTATGAATATGGCATGTTGAAGAAGAACCCATCCGAGTACCCTTACAAGAGCGACGCGGCCTGCGCGGACATGGCCGCGGTGGGGGAAAAGTATATGAATACTCCCATCCCCATTCTTATGCAGGTACCTTGACCTTAATGAGTTTTACTTGACTAATTTTCCAAGTGTTTTGTACTCAATACTTTTATATTGATTTTGCAGATAGCTGCGCTTGCTGACCAGCCCGACCTCGGCGCGCTAAAGAAGTTGCTCGATGAATGCGAGAGGGCTGGTAGCGATGATGGTGGCGCGGGGGATGTTGCCCCTGCCAGCGGCTCTGGCGCTGCGATTAAATCTGCTCCTGACACCGTCGTGATAGAAGACTCCAATGAGGAGGAAGAACTTGACTATGGTCAGTTCGGAGATGAGGAGCAGGCCGTGCCAGATGCCGCGGGAAATGATGAGGGTGATGAAGTGGCTGACGTCGACGTGGAGACTTGAGAAGCCCTTCATCAAATTTTGTATATTTTTTTTTATACTTGTAATTTGTAACTCATCATACTTGTAAATTTCAATGCAATGAAAGTTGTTCTCTTTTTCACATCTTGCGCATTTCCATTCATCTCTTCATGTTTGCTTGTATAGATATAAGATATGCTTGCACGTTAAAATAAGAACAAGGTTGTAAGGAAATTATTCACTTAACCATAGTCTTATTTTGTAAGTGGTTTCGCAGTATCTTGTTTATGCTGACATGCGCGATAACTTTTCACAATTCCTTTTTTGCGCGTCGTAGTCGCGCTGTTTTTACATGGAAGTATGAGTATTAGCCATTACATGTCAGCATGTGTTACTCAGATATCCACTATGATTCCGCGCGCGACCTCGACCTGAGACCTTAACAACTATGATTTGGCATGTACTTTGCCTTAGTTGTGTTTAAGGATTTTTATGATCAGGCTGCGCGTGATGTAAGATGGATGTTTGTGAGTGTTTTGAGCTAAGGCTCTTTGTTTTGGGCTAAGGCCCTGACGTTTTTAGAGTTAAGACTCATTAACGTGTTTGAGCTAAGGCTCGTAAGTTTGGGCTAAGGCCCTGGCGTTTTAGAGTTAAGACTCGTTAACGCGTTTGAGCTAAGGCTCGCGCATGTATGTTTTACTTCGCTTTATTTTGCTTTGAAGTCAATATAGTATTGTCATATTGCTCCAAATTAATAAAGGAAGTGTGAAACATGTATGCAAAGGTAATAGAACAAATATTGAAAGATAGCGCGAATCATCATTCATGATGGCTTAAAAGCCTTGATTACATATTTGAACATTTACATGAAGCATTTTCTAAGCTGTGCCGCGTTCCACGCGCGCGGTATCTTTTTTCCATTCAAATCTTTTAAAGTGTACGCGCCTTTCCCCAAATCTTCTGAAATTTGATAAGGTCCCTCCCAATTGGGGGACATTTTTCCTGGGGGTATCGCGCGGCTAGCTTCATTGTTTCGAAGGACAAAATCATTTTTCTTGAAGTGGCATTCTTTAACGCGCTGATTATAATATTTTTCCAGCTTTTTCTTGTATTTGGCTTCATTGATGATAGCCGCTTCTCTGCGCCCTTCAAGCAAGTTGAGGTCCAATCTTCTTTCGCGCTCGTTATCAGTCTTGCTCATCATGAGTACCCTATGGGATGGGCATCCAATTTCTGCTGGGATCATAGCCTCTGTCCCATAGGTTAGGCTGAACGGGGATTCGCCATTGCTAGTTTTGCTTAATGTCCTGTGCGCCCACAGGACATTAGGTAACTCTTCGACCCAAGAATGGGATTCTCCCTCCAATCTTTTCTTCAGCCCACTTAACAAACTTTGATTCGCGCGCTCCACTTGGCCATTCCCTTGAGGGTGGTAGACCGAAGTGAAGATTTGGTTGATGTGCAATTCTTTGAGCCAGCTGGATATCTTCCTGTCAGTGAATTGTTTGCCATTGTCACTCACAATTTCCATAGGAAGGCCAAAACGGCAAATGATGTGGCTCCAGATAAATTGCTTCATCGCCTCAGCTGTGATTTTTGCTAGTGGCTTGGCCTCAACCCATTTTGTGAAATAGTCTATCGCCACTACCAAAAATTTCACTCGCCCTTGCGCTTACGGCAGGGGCCCCACAATATCAATGGCCCATTTGTGGAAAGGCCATGCGGAGGTCACTGGAATCAAGTTGTTCTTTGGACGCATGGTGTTTGGCGCGTAGCTCTGACATGCCTTGCATTTTTGGATTTCTTTTAGCGCATCCAAGTACATGCCTGGCCAATAGTAGCCTGAGCTCATTGCCTTGGCAACCACCATGCGCGGACCAGCGTGTATTCCACAGATTCCTTCATGAATCTCCCTAATCACATAGCTTGCTTCTTCAGCATCCAGGCATTTCATGAGCGGTCCAAGATAAGAGCGCCGATATACTGTACCATCAAGTAGTTCATAATTCTGCGCCTTGTGTCTTATCTTTCTCGCCTGTGCGCGATCGTCCGGTAACTTCCCCTCATTCAGGAATTCCATTATTGGAGTTATCCAGGATGAAGGGGTTGTATGAATTACAAGAACAGATTGCGTTTGCACTGACGGGTTGCTCATCACTTCCACCCTGACATCTTTGCCAAAGTGATCAAAATTAGTTGAAGCCATCTTACTCAACGCGTCAGCAGACTTATTTTCGCTGCGCGAGATGTGTGTGATTCTGAAGAAGTCAAACTGCTCGACGAGCTTTTTTGCCTGCTCTAGATATAGAGGCATTGTGTTCTCCTTGGCGTCATATAGGCCGTTGACCTGAGCAGCTACCAAGTAAGAATCAACATGGGCCTCTAGCCTTTTAACTCCAAACTTGCGCGCAATGCGCAGGCCAGCCAGCAGGGCTTCATACTCAGCCTCATTGTTGGTACTCTTGAAGTCCAACCTAATAGCATAAGTATATTCATGATTATCAGGGTCCACCAGTTTGAGGCCTGCGCCGGACCCTTCGCTGTTGGAGGCTCCATCAGTGAATAGCCTCCAAACATCTTCTTCATCGTTTGCTCGTGGAGGGTCTACCTCGCGCTGAGCTTCTTCAATCTTTCCATCTGGGATTTCTGTGATGAAATCCGCTAAAACTTGACCCTTTATTGCTGGACGAGGCTTATAGGTGATCGTGTGTTCACCTAATTCCAGCGCCCACTTTGTCAGCCTTCCGGAGAGCGCGGGGCGTCGCAAGACTTGCTGGATGTTGTAACCAGTCAGAACTTCAATAGGATGACCATTGAAGTATCTATGGAGCTTGCGCGACGCGTGTGTTAGTGACAAAACTAACTTTTCCATGATGGAATAGCGCGTCTCAGGGTCTGTGAGCACCCGACTCACATAGTATATTGGCGTTTGGATCCCCTTGCGATCCACCAATAATACTGCGCCGATCGCGCGGTCTCCAGCTGACAGGTACAATGTAAGGGTTTCGCCAGGAAGTGGAGCTGTGAGCGCGGGCAACTTTATGAGACATTCTTTTATCTCAGTGAAAGCTTGCTCAGCCTCAGGCGTCCACTTGAATTGGCTCTTCTTCAAGCAGTTCCTCAAGGTGTTAACGAATGGAGTAGATTTGCTGGCGTGGTTCGCTAGGAACCTGTTGATTGACACCAATCTACCATTCAGCTTCTGAACCTCTTTCATGGTGGATGGTGAAGGCATGTCAAGGATGGCTTCCACCTTTTCAGGGTTCACCTTGAAACCATCCTTAGTGACCATTACACCAAGAAATTTCCCCTCTTCTGCGCCGAAAGTACATTTGCTCGGGTTGAGCTTCATGTTAACTTCCGTTAGGCGCTGAAGAGTTTCCTCGATGTCTTTGAGCATTTGTCTCTCCTCCCTGCTCTTGATCACCAAATCATCAACGTAGACTTCTAGATTTCTTCCGATTTGTTCACTGAAAACCGAATCCATAAGTCTCTGATAGGTGGCGCCCGCATTCTTTAAACCAAAGGGCATTTTTGTGTAACAAAAAACACCCTTGTCGGTCCTGAAGGCCGTCTTGTCTTCGTCTTGTGGTGCCATTTGAATCTGGTGATAGCCTTTGTAGGCATCCAGGAAACACTTGAGCTTGAATGGCGCCACGGAGTCCACCTTTGCGTCGATGTTTGGGAGGGGGTAACAGTCTTTCGGACATGCTTTGTTGAGGTCCTTGAAGTCAATACACATCCTCCATGACCCGTTGCTTTTCTTTACCATCACAGGATTGGCTACCCACGTCTGGTATCGGATCGGGCGGATGATGTTTGCGCGCAACAGGTCCTCAACTTGCTCATTCATGGCCTTCGCCTTTTCATCCCCCATGATTCTCTTTTTCTGAGCAATTGGCTCCACCGACTTGAACGTGTTAAGAGAATGTTGCGCCAAGTCTCGCGGGACCCCAGTCATATCGGAGTGTTGCCACGCGAAGACCGACGTGTATTTTGTGAGCAACCTTTTCATTCTCAATCTCGTTTCGTCTGAAATGGTAGCGCCAATTGTGACCGTTTGCTCGGGGAATTTTGGGTTTAAAATCCACTTCTCTGGCGCATTGTCCGCCATTTGAAGTTTCATTCTCCCCTCCCGCGGCGTACTTGTCACTGCGCACAAATGATCGCGATAAACAAATGTTACGCCCGTTGGTGTAGGAAACCCCAAAGCGCCGTGCGCTGGCGACGGTACAGCATTAAATTGGGCAATCGTTCCCCTACCCAGGATCATATTGTGGCATGACGTGGTGGGCAAGACCAAGAAGTTGACAACTTCTGCTCGCTTGTGCTCATCATCCCCCATAGTTAGTTCAAACTGAATCTGGCCCAGTGGATGGATGATTTCATTTGAAACACCACAGATTGGTGCGTTCACAATTTCGAGCCGCGCTTGGTCTGCCGGGTCTAACTTTCTGAAACACTGCTCATACATAATGTCAGATTCGCTTCCAGTGTCCACCAGGACCTTTGACACTTCGTAATGAGCAATGTGTGTGGTGATGACGAGAGGACTGCTTATTGAAGGGCCTCCCCTGATTCTTGGGAAGATGACTTGCTGCTCGCGCCAATCTCCGTGGATTTGCGCGCTTCTCTTTTTTGACGTCTGCCCTTGTCGTCCCCCCTCAGCCACACAGATTCTTTTGTATTTCTTGCTGGCAGAGGCTCCTTCCGGTTGCTCATCTTCTATTCTTTGGTTTTTTACCAAGTGAGCCAGCCTGCCTGACTTTACATCCTTCTCGATCGCATCCTTTAAATGATGGCATGCGTCGGTGTTGTGGCCCGGGGACCTGTGAAATTCACAATATTTGCCACTGTTTTGCGGTCCCTTGTAGTGTAGTTGCTTGGGGGGCTTGAATTGGACATTCTCAGTACTTAACACCTGTGAAGGTGTTTTAGTGAGGGGTGTCCATATTCTTGGCAGAGGTCTGCTAGGATCTCTGCCGCCCTCCCTCTTGTCACCCTCCCCGCGATTACGAACTTCTTTTTGGGGCTGGGGTGAGGTTGGTTGCGCTTGTTTTTCCGCGGAAGAAAAACTTGTTGGCTGCAACCTAGACCATACAGAGTTCTGTTTGGCCCTCTTCTCTTTGCTGCGCGGTGATTCTGCCTGATGCGCTCTTTCTCTTGCCCTATCTTGGGCAATCTGTTTCTCATTTCTCGCGAAAACTCGCGATGCCTCCATTAACTTGGCCCACGTGGTGGGCATACCATCTTTGCTTACGAGAGCCCGGCGGAGTTGATCACTGCGCGCGCCTTGTATAAAGGCCACGCGCAGGAGCTGCTCAGTTATACCCCCGATTGCCAGGGATTCCTGATTGAAACGAGTGATGTAATCTTCAATGTTTCATCATTCCTGCGTATGCAGTGCATGATGTCATCAGGATCGCGCGTGTGCCTGCGCTGCTGTACGAAGTGGGCTTGGAACTTTTCTAATAGTTCCTCGAACCCATCAATTTGCCCTGTCGGCAAGCTCTCGAACCATACCCGCGCTGCGCCCGTGAGGCAGCGAGCAAACATATGACACCATGTTGGCATCGTCCAGCTCTCTAGGTTTCCCGTGTTATAGAAACCTTGCAAAAAGTCATCTGGATCTGTTGTGCCATCATATTTGCCCAGACCACTTGGCATCTTTGTCTTGTGCTGGATGGGAGCCTGCGCGATGCGCGCAGTAAACTTTGAGTGTTTTACCAGGATGGCTGGTCTGTAGGGCGTGGTTACGTCCACTTGCCCTCTGACCGGTGGGCTGTATGGCATGTGCAGATCCAGATCTGCTCTGGCTCTAGGCGCCATGTTCACAGGCGCGCGGAGCTGCGAGCCTCCTGCATGAGTATCCCGTGTCTTCCTCATGCTATGCACTTCTTCATCACTGAACTCAGTGTGTGCAGTGTGAACAGAATGTCCTTCTTCCGGCGCGCGCGGCCTTTTTGTAGTCTGCTTATCAAAAGCTTGCCTTTGTGTTTGGTCGGCTAGCTTTTTCTGCTTGACCATTTCATTGTATTTTTCCATCAGACGCCGCTGCTCGTTTATGAGCCATTCATTTGGATCATTTGTTTCTTCTTCTGGACCCATTGGTCCTTTCAGTTTCGCGCCGGCCATATTTTGTAACGTGAGATCGTCTGGAGGAGTTTCAGTCTGGCCGTGAGGGGTTGTGACGAAGGGACGGTTGCTGGTGGTACGCGTAGAATCACGCGGAACCCTCAGAACCTGCTGTCCGTCGTTAACACCCTCACGTTCAATATCCTCCAGAGCTTGATCAACGTTACGAACTCCAGAAACCATGGTGATTGATTTTTTTTTTATATAGATCTGATGAGATCTGATTGCCGTTTGTAACAGTGGATGGCGCCAATGAAGAAACGTGGATCTCTCACTGGTAGCAGATCTACTTTCCTCGGGTGTGATTATACTATTTCACCGATGGTTCTTCTGGATCTGTGTTCTTCCACCTACAAAATGAACAGCGCCGTTACTTACCCCTCAGAAAGGGACAGAGGGGTCCTCTTTGGGGTAACCCTCCGGCGTGAGAATCAGTATATTTGTGGAGAAGATAATAATGTGTGTAAGAGAATCTCCAGAGTATTGCTGAATAGCTGAATACCCTCTGATTGTGAGACTGTCTGTTTTGTCTGTAACTGATTGTGAGTGAATGTAATTCAATATGATTGAATGTGATATCACTGCTTGTAACTGTCAATGATTGAGTATGAATGTGTCATCAAAGTGGAGTTGATGCTGTATTTATAGTGCTAGGGTTACCACCGGTTGGGCTCAACCTCGTTGGCTTCCTCCAATCGCACTGCGCCACATGTCCTCTGGGACACCTGGCGCTTTCTCGTTGGTTGTAATCACGTGGCAACACATGTGTCATGCTGAGTTGTCGACCTTTCATTTGGCAGCTGTCAACATCAGCATATTCTTACTCCTTAAAAAGATGCCTTCTGGAAGGTTGTCTGACGTGCACAATCAAGGTTGCCCTAATCCTGATTTGGATAAGGACGAGGTTGATTATGCGCACGTGTGATATGCGCCCATCCTGAGGATGCGCGAGGTCTTCTCTTTATTCTCACGCGCAGATATTTCATGCGCAGATGTGATATGCACGAGCATGTGATATGCGCCGCGCGCTGATGCGCTGCGCGCATATGTGATGCGCGAGCATGTGTGTCTGGGCAGATGTGATATGCACGAGCATGTGATATGCGCCGCGCGCTGATGCGCCGCGCGCATATGTGATGCGCGAGCATATGTGTGCCTGGGCATATGATGCCTGAGCATGTTTTGTATGCGCCATGCGCATAGGTTTTGGCTTTGTGCCTTCATAATGTCTTTATCTTGTGGGTTGACCCGCCTTGCTCGGTGTTGAGGCGGGTACATACCTCTTCACTATATAAGAAATAATGTAGCAAAAAAAAATAAAAAAAAATCTTATGTTTTCTAATAATAAACTAGATATACCTCACCAAGACGTGTAAAATACATACTAATCTTATTATCATAGAGTAATTAAAACAAATATAAAAAATTATATATTGTACCCTCTCAAATGAAAAGTTCTTACTTCACCATTGTAAGTGTGTAATGTGTAATATGATTTCATAAATTAAAGGGGTATACGTCCAACGCCCAACGGTATTAAGGTTTACAAAAAGATATTATTCCCAAATAGTAAGGGATCAAGTCTCATTATAAGCAAATGATGTAATTATATGATGTAAGTTTGATGAGCAAATGATCAGTGGCGGAACTTGAACATATTCATAGAGGGGGCCGAAAATCTTAGATTAATCATAAGCTCAAACACATATAAAAAAACAACTTTTTTGCACTATATAAAGATCGTATATAAAAAAAACAGTTCTTAGAAATAAATGACAAAAAAATCATATGGCATTTTATTGCGGGATAAAACTTCCCAATATTAAGGCTAATTCATTAAACTAGCCTATATACATCATACTCAAAGTAATAAAATAATTAATAATCAAGTAAATAAATAATCAATATTACAAATTGAAAATCCAACTTTGAAGCCACTCATTTTATCATTTTATTGTATGGGAAGGGGTTTAGATGGTTAACTAAGTCAATGTGTTTGTTTATGTTTTCAGTTTAGACCTATCCATTTTATTATTTTTAAAAATATAATAAGTCACTTTTTTCTTCCTGTCCTTCTTTTCATTCATAGTAGAAGAAAAAACACATAAACTTCCAAATTAAGAGAACTAAGACAATAAAACTCATTTATAAACCCAAAGTCATGGAGGGGCCACAGCCCCTTCCAGTCCCATGTATGTTCCGTCTTTGCAAATGATGTAAAGTTATGTATTTGAATTTGACATTGAAAAGAATTATAATTCTTAATATTTCGTGTCTTATTGTTTTGTCTTCGATTTTAATAATAATCTTAAAGTAAAAAATTTCAACTATTTAGACGCACGTAACAAAAATGAGTTTTATGTTAAAGTTAGGGCTACCGCATTATATCCCTAATACGCTCTAATCCGTCTATCGAATCTTAAATAGATGGAAAAATTAACGTGGATCGTGTATGATATAACACATACTACATGATTATTCGACTCGAACATGCTATATTAAACTGAATGTCTTCAACACTCAAATGTGCATGTTTAATAAGCATGTTACGCTGACACATTTTAAATGAATAAATTTAGTTAGATTAATAACACAAACAACAAAACATGTATGTTTAACATGATTAAATATAGGAAGTTAATAACACTTATAACACAACACAATTATGTCAAAAGACGATATCTACTTGAAATTCGTCTGGTAAGATGAATTTAAAAAAAAAACCAATTTCGACTTCTTTGGAAAACTCACGAAGGAGATGAAAACAAGACCAAACATCACGGACGATATGGTTTTCAGACCAAAAATATCGGTAAAGATAGATTTGAGTAGAAAACCCTTGGCATGTGTCGATTGCTTTACACATGTCACTCTTTTATTGGGGGCCGAAAACCATCGGCGGAAAACCAAAGGTCACAACGGGGATGATTTTCGATGGGTTATTAATGGAAGTTTTAAAACTTTTGGCTTATTTTGAATTTATCTCTCACTGAAAGGCTTATTTTGAAAATTTTCCCATAACATGATCATGTAAAATCATTTCATATTAGGGAGTCTTTTATAATTTCCAACTCTCACCTAAATCTATACTCTTTAATAAATAACTACAAGTTTGCCACTTGTCACTCTCACATTAAACCTCACCTTTTATAACAAATTTATTATTTTAAAATGATAGTTACCATTTTTAAAATTTGTGTTTCAAAAATTGTTAATTTAATATTTACTTCCTATTTTTTTTTCAAAAATTTGATATTTATAATTATCTATCACTTTAAAATTGTTTTAAAGAGAACTGTACAACAACTGCATTAATAGTGTTTAACGGGTTTATTGTTTATTGCATACTGATTATTTATTAAATATTGTATTTTCAAGAACCACCCGTGTAGCACACGACATAAATTGCTCTAGTTTTATATTCTATTAAGCTCTCGACATAATGTGGAATAAATTGCTCTAGGTGAGACTTGAACTCACGACCTCTCATAAGAAAATTCATGAGACTACGTACTGCTGAACTAATTGGTGCGTATATTATACTTATAAGGATGGGTGGACATAAAATGCTACATGCAAGCTCGCCTTGGTTGGTCTAGCCCCCACCCCACCCTGACCGGGGTTGCGCGTGGCCTTTCGAGTAATGCAAGCGGGTAGTGTTGGAACTTACCCGAGGTTGAAGCATTGATACTATTTTCAACGGTAATACTACCGTTTATAATAAAAAAATACAAAGAAAATTAAACGAAAGATAACCCTTATTTTCATATAAATTCCCATTTCACTTTCACATTCTTTTACAAATGTATTAATTCTCATGCTAAAAGTTTTATTAATTACTACACAAACATAAAATTATATTACTAAAATGAAGTTTACACACAAGAGTCTGGTTCGTAATTAAAGTGAACAGTTGATGAAGTGCATCAATGATCCGTTGATAATAATAGTTGATGAATGATGATCAAATTCGTCGGTAAAGACTTCACCCATGCCCACTTTCATGAGTTACATTTTATTTACTAAAAATAATACAGAATATAAAAATATGTGAATTTGAATATGTAATTAATGTGAGCTCTCAGCTAACATAGTTCAAATTGGAAAACGTAAGCATGATTTACAAGTGTCACTACTTTTGAAAAACATGATTAAGGTGAAATGGTATAAAATCATAAAATGATTCCATAAGTGGCTATTTTAATAATGCTCCATTCAGTATAAAAAAAAAGAAAGAAAGGACAAGAAGAACATGAAGAATGTCAATAGATA
The DNA here is from genome assembly GCF_021521415.1 of Bidens hawaiensis. Classification (NCBI taxonomy): domain Eukaryota; kingdom Viridiplantae; phylum Streptophyta; class Magnoliopsida; order Asterales; family Asteraceae; genus Bidens; species Bidens hawaiensis. The sequence goes on from NW_027496699.1 coordinate 173,806, forward strand.
TTACCCAGATGGACGTGTTTGTGTGTGCATGGAGATTATTCCATTTTGAAACATCCGTTAAAAGTTGTGTAAATGCCTTTTCAATTTTTTTGTTTTCAAGCATTTACCTTCTTCTGCGTATGATTACAGTTTTGAGATATGCCTCCACGTACATGCCCACTTTTTCACTTGGTACTTTTTTTTTCATAAATAATAAAAAAATAATGTTCAAATATGAAGATCGTGTTATATAGTTTTATTTAAATGAAATACGAAAAATTTTAAATTTTAAATGTATAAAGCTATGAAGGCTCCACTAACCTCAACGACATTCTCTTGGTATATTTTGTAAGGACCACTCTCAAAGTTTTGTTATGGTATTTATTGTAACATCATTGATTATATCTTCTTGTAACAAGTTCATTCGGCAAGATATATATGTCATCTTTTAAAGAATATTCTTAATTTAAGAATGATGAGCGACTATATGTTGATTCCCGAGTAGTCACATGCAGTAGACCCTCAATTTGGCCAGCCATATTATGATTAAAACTTTGGCTATATAATATGTATGTCTTAGCTAGCTAATCATATAACCGAGACAAATTTTAGTCTGGATGGTTGATAAATTTCATGCAAAGTATTCTTGGTCTCAAAATATATATAGAATAATATATATAATTTGAATTAATTAATTTCAACCTTAAATCTTGAGATATATATAGGACCATAGAGGTGTGGTGCAATTGGTGTAGTCTTGTGTGGTGTGCATGGCTGGAAATTACTCACGGGCCATGAATGGCTCAAGTGGGGATCCAATTGCAGCTTGCTGATGATTGAAACATGTCATTCCATTTATCCTTTGATACTTCTTTTTTCTTTATGGCCTGGCCCTACGATTTAGATTACAATATCGGGTCTAAACATTCTATTGTGTGTATATGCAAATATATAATATGTATTATAATTATAAAATACTCACAGAATTTTAATAGCTCAAACTATGCCTATTAATCAAAATTGATACATAATTATACTTTGAGTCTTTCGGTAATGATAATCTTAACTTTATATTCATTCGTTGACAAAGATGATCCACTCTAACGAATAAGTAAATCTTTTTGTCATCAGATTAATTATGAACATATTGAGATATTATAAATTGCACACAATAACTTCTCTGCTTGAGTGAGACTGCGTCTGGTAACAAAACTGAAAGTTACGAGAGTCAATTGCAAAGTTTTTAGAATAATGTATGGTGTAACATATAATAAAATGGTCCCGTGAAGGTTAAGAAGTTGAGAGTAAATGCATTGCCTTACACTCAATGTATACTATATATATATGAATACATCTAACTATACATGAAATGACAAAATCATAAGTCTTATATAAGTCCAAAACGATGGCCGGCAAGCCTCACATGCTACCAAATTCCAACACCATCATCATAATATCATCTCCTCCTCTCCTTTATATTACATGTACCATTCCAAGATATGAATATCAGACACACACAGAATCACCCTCTCAAAACTTCTCTGCAAACTGTGGTTCTAAACACATATTGTAGCCTTCTCTCTTTAAAAGCCTACTATGTAACATCATTTTCTCAGGAAACTAAAGCTGTTTTGCCCTTAACCGACATACCCATTTCAAGAAAATTAACCACAATCATGATCTGTCTATTTTACTTAGATTTCTACCTTACAAATAATTAATGTTTCATATCCCAAAATACCAGTCACCAGAGGTACCACTGTCTAGTCCAGTCAACATCTCCCTTTAACCTACTCTCTCTCTATCTTTTAATTCTCTCTCATGATGCAATTTACTGAAACACTACCCTCACCACCACTCCACCAAACCCCTAAACCATGCCAAAACTTCTCTCCAATGAACCCAAACCAAACACATCGAACCCGTCCCTGGCCAGAATTCCCGGCGCCTAATAAGGCGCTGGGAACCTTCGGGGACGCCAACTGCATGGAGCAGTTGCTAGTTCGTTGCGCTAACGCAATCGAAAGCAACGACGCCACGCTCTCTCAACAAATCCTATGGGTTCTTAACAACATCGCCCCATCGGACGGTGACTCCAACCAACGACTAACTTGCGGGTTCCTACGCGCCTTGGTTGCCCGAGCCGCCAAGACTGGAACTTGCAAGATGCTAACCGCAGCCCTCTCAAATTCGAATATCACCATCCAAACACATAAGTTTTCCATCATTGAGCTTGCAAGCTTTGTGGACTTAACTCCATGGCACCGGTTCGGTTTCACAGCCGCCAACGCTGCCATACTCGAAGCCATAGAGGGACACTCTACTGTCCACATAATTGATTTAAGTCTCACACATTGCATGCAAATCCCAACTTTAATTGACGCGATGGCCGGGAAATCAGACGGTCCATCGCTTGTTAAGCTCACGATAGCCGGAGCCACCGAGGATGTCCCTCCAATGTTGGATCTTTCCTACGATGAGCTAGGGGTTAAGTTACTGAACTTTGCTCGTTCAAGAAACATAATCTTGGAGTTTAATGTAATCCCTTCAACTTCTTTAGATGGATTCTCTTCATTAATTGAACATCTAAAGATTCAAACCCTAGTACACGGTAACGAGACAAATGAAGCCCTAATAATAAACTGTCACATGATGCTTCATTACATACCTGAAGAAATTACGACCACAACTACTACTACTACACCGTTTTCGTTCGAAGATTCGACGCCGAGATCTTTGTTCTTGAAACAAATCCGAAGCTTAAATCCAACTCTTGTAGTATTAGTAGATGAAGATGCGGATTTCACATCAAATAACTTGGTTTGTCGATTACGGTCGGCTTTTAATTATCTATGGATCCCTTATGATATAGTGGACACGTTTTTACCTAAAGGAAGCAAGCAAAGGCAGTGGTATGAAACGGATATTGGTTGGAAGATAGAGAATGTGATAGCTCAAGATGGGTCACATAGGATTGAGCGGCTGGAGCCGAGAGGACGCTGGGTCCAGAGAATGCGAAACACGGGGTTCCGTGGGGTTGGGTTTGGAGAGGATATTGTGAGCGAGGTTAAAGGAATGTTGGATGAACATGCAGCTGGATGGGGATTGAAGAAGGAAGAAGATGATCTTGTGCTTACATGGAAAGGACATAATGTGGTTTTCGCAACTGCTTGGGTACCAACGTGATCATATTATATTATCTTATGCATTAATTGACTGATCATAATGATGTTATTTTGGTAAGTAGAGTTAATCTTACTAGATCATCTTTAATTTTCTTTTTGTTGTTGGTAGTAATATGTTAAATGTTGGTGACTGTTTTTAGGCTAATAACTAATTAACATAGTTGATGATCATATATCAAAATATTTATGTCAGCTGGTTCTTCCTTTAATTTCATGTATTGTTCATGACTAAACAAACCAAAGTCTGGAATATCATCCCTATAAGTAGACGTATGTTAGTATATTCTATATCATTGTCATAGCCGTTTAACCTAATGATCGAGTCAAGAATACGATGAATCATCATGATCTGATGGATTGTAATTTAATATAACATCATGTATGTATATTGATTAGAATTAAAGCTCGGATAGACAAAAACAATGAAACTAGTATATATGATAACTTCTGGGATTATGATAGCTTCTAAAGATCTAAACATTTGAGAATTAGAAGAGCACAAGTCAAAATAGATGTTTTGTGTTACATATATACTCCATCAATCTTATGTGTATTTGAGAATAAAACTTAGTTAAAGATGTTACCTTAAATAGTCCAAACAAGTTCCTTTTGTTCAGCATTCAGCAGCCATGTCAGTACTTCATCCAGGAATTCTCACAAACTGCTGCTCATGAACACTTACAGGTCTTTTGTTTTCCATAAGTTAATTTTATGAAATGGAATGAAGGACTATATATGCTGTTCATGGTTATGTTTGTGATTACATAATGTATATTGTATATTTTCTTCTTTTACTTCTATGTGATGATGGTTTAATCATAGGAAAGAACAAATTTATATGACCGGCAATGCTTTAAAGTTTAAAACCTAAACGATCACTCAAGTTCACTAAAGCAAGTTATGTAAACCTAATTATACGCGTGTACAATAACATGATAAAAGTTTAGATAAATCATTTCGTTTTGTTTACTTCTTTTAAGTAACCAAATATGTATACACGCATGTCAGACAAATACAAAACTAGCTAATTAAACGTGCGAAGTGTGTCCATTTTCAAAATGGGTGAAGGCCGAAAATTAGTGTAATAATAATTCATCAAGTAAAGATACATTCTAAAAATAACATGAAATATTACAAACTCATCACGGTCATTTTGAGTTCTTAGTTTTACCTTTAGCTTAACAAGTGCTTCATCTACTTTACAAACCCTTATGGATGCTACATTATATAATAATTTGGAAAGGAGATAAGGATCATATAGCAATTAATAAGTCAAAAAAGAAAAGAGAAAAACTAAAGTGTAATTAACTGGATTAAATTTATCATTTGAATTTGTTTATTTTTATCATCCATGTTAATTGTTTAATAAAAACGGGTAGAGGCATGCATGTACAAGTTGTCTCCAAAAAACGAGTGTTCATTTTTTGATGGTAGTAATTATACATCATCACTGATAATTCGGTATTTGTTTTCCACCACCAATGCATCACTTAGGCGTGCTCTCCAGTTTCCACCGTCCCAATGTGAGCCTATTTGTCTCGACATAGTTTATCTGGTTAACTAATAATATGCGTATGGGCGAAAATTGTTCTCTAACCTGTTTTATTAAAAAAAAAATTATGCATTGTGTAATTTTACCTGTTGTCATCTGAAAATTTTAACACCCCTCTCCCGCGGTTTTCTTTCAAGCTTCGGTACCACGTACACAAAATGCATACCTTTAAATTGATAAGATTATAAACTAAAAGATTACACCCCGATCAACAATTTTGTCTTTAATTCAAGCATAATATTACTAAAAAATAGACTAAAAAATACACTTCGAAATATTTCACAATGTTGATTATTGATCACAACGGTAGAAATCAATATTACTATTATTATTATTATTATTATTATCATTATTATTTGAAAAATGAGATTTTCTTAACTTTCATTCTTTCTCATACTTGGAATTTTTCACCCATTCTTTGCTCATTCTTTAGCAGGTTAGGGTTTGCAATTCAGAAATGGGTGACGGCGCAGCTTGTTGCCCGCCTACCTGCTATGTTGATGTAATATCTATGTTTCTACCCATGAAAATGGATTTAAACTTTAGATGTTTAAATTTATAGGACATATAAGTTGATAATAGTATGTAAGTACTAGTCACCGTTATTAAATTTGTCTTTAAGAATAAAAGGGCACATACTACTTGTACAATTTATTTAAAAAAAAACACTATATCAATTATCAAATGCTCCCTACGAATTTTCACCAATGCTTTCAAACATGGCGACCCGACCTATCCGGGGGGGATAAAGTGAGATTAATAAGTGTGACATTTTTAATTAAAAATACCAAAATAAAATAATAATAATACAAGTTATTTTTCGAATTTAAAAACATTTAGAAAACGAGAAATAATAAGGTTATCAGTGAAGTTAAAAATTGGCGTCAATTGGAAGAAATGGTGCAATTTAATGTGCCAGACGTTTAGTATGTTGTTTCTTTGGAACTTTAAGCTTTCAAAAATTAGCTTGATAGGCTCCTGCCATAGGCTTGATATTTTTATTCAAAATACAAAATCTAGTTATTATCTAATTTCTCAGTGTTAAGTGGTGAATTGTAAAACGAAAAAGTAACATGATGAAGAGGTTCGATCAACTATTTCATGGCTACATTTGTTAGGTAATTGTTATTGGCAATTGACGCGGGAAGGAACTATTTAATACCTGGAATCTTACAGAAAGATTCATCATCTGTTACATCTACTCATCCCATGATTCCGAATCAACAGACCCCGTTACCGAGATAAGGCAACTCTTTTTGAAAGTCATAGTAAAAAGAACTGTGTCGTCTAACTTCTTTCACAAAGAAATGAGAAGAAAGAAGGTCCGGGTCCAATTTCTAATGAAGCGAAGGTCCCCTTAGTCCCTATTCTCTCTTAAAGCTTTATAAAGCTCTAAAAAGGGAAAAGTACCCCTACTCCCCAATTACAAACTAACTACTACAAACGATTACAAGAATGGACTTCATACTTTCACCTACCAATAACTACCATATTATCTAATATATATAAATAACAACTTTGGTGCCGCTGACCGAATGACTATTCGGTATCGTAACAAACATAACGGTAGCTGACCGAATGACTATTTTTGTATTGTTTTTAATCTATCTAATATATATAAATAACAACTTTGGTCCGCTAAGCCGTCATTGGGCCACTTGGCGGCACCTTACTTGTCCATAGCATTTTGTTTTTTGTTCTGATTCGGTATCGTAACGAACATAACGGTAGCTGACCGAATGACTATTTTTGTATTGTTTTTAATCCTGACAGGTGACAACGTAACGGAAGCGACTGAAACCAACCGAATTCACATAAACTTACTGTCTCAATGCCTGGGACCGACAACGCTTAGGTTTTACCAACGCTCGAGCGACACCACTCCTTTGGTCCACTCAATTTTTATATTTATCCCTTTTGTAACTCCAGTACCGTCACGAACGTACCCAAAAGAATTCGTGTTCGGTTGATGTCTCAATGCCCAGAAATGACAATGCTTGGATTTTACCACCGTCCGGGTTTACCGACCAAACAAACATCGTTTTAAATAATTTATATATTTATATGTTAATTTGACAAATATTTTTTTTTGGGTTTAACGCTAAGGTTTTACCAATGATATCTATACCATAACAAACATAAATGATACTATCTGAATTTGCGTTAACTCACCGACGTAACGCTCGGCTTTGCCATCGCTCAAGTTTTACCAACACACGGCTTCAACATTGAGGCTTTATCAACTGTTGCGCCTGGAACCACCCTAGTTCTATAACAATTAACAAAGACTTTTATTGTATCACCATCATTTGATTGGCTGATATGGCATCAAACAAGTGGGTGGATGCCACCAGGCATCCAGTATCCAATTTATGTTTATGTTTTTTTAACTAAGATTAGCATGTATAAATGTTTGGAATGAAACAAAGTCCATAAGTAGGTTCCGGTAATAATTCACATTGCGTTAGCTAAAAATAAAACAAACATATGCATAGGATAATTTGGAAAACAAATATTACTTTCTCCATCCTATTAAAAGCGTTCACGTTTCCTTTTTTATGTGTCATATTACAAATATCTATTTTCAAAATTTATTAGCCAATTTCCAAATATACTCTTAAACAAAAACAACTAACATTAATAAACAATATTTATAGACCCAATAATTAATGATCTGATTCTTTCGTAAGGTCATAAAATATTATACGTAAGTCACCAAAACCGTATTTCTGATCTGATTCAGTGGTGCGACTCATACTCAGTTTGTCCTCCGGCTCGGTGAACATATTCCTTTGGCAATACTGGCAAAATTTCGAACGGGCCCCGGGGTGGCGTCAGGGCATAATTATTGATCTT